>NW_026592439.1:944167-944699 GCF_907164565.1 Psammomys obesus | reverse complement strand
TCTATCTATCTATCTATCTATCTATCTATCTATCTATCTATCTATCTTATATGTATGAGTGCTCTATGCATGTACACCTGCATGCCAGAAGAGGGCATCAGATCTCAGTATAGATGGTTGTGAGCCACCATGTGGTTGCTGGGAACTGAACTCAGGACCTCTGGAAGTATAGACAGTGCTCTCAACCAGAGCCATTTCTCCAGCCCTTCTTATGCTTTCCTATTTTCCACCATAAACAAAGTTTCTTACATATGATTGGTTCTTGGTACTTCTCATTGATTTTCTTTGGGATCCCTCCTTCCATAGGCCTAAGAATGGGCTCTGCTTTGTAATGGAGCACATGTCCAGCTTTTTTCCTTTAGCCCTTCTGGGTTTATAAGATGATATAACTCTCCCTGAGATGACATCTTCCTTTCTTTGTTGGCTTACTTATAACTCTATTCCCCAAACCTCAAATCATGTCAAATGCCTGCTGAAAGAACATAAATAAATAAATAAATAAATAAATAAATAAATAAATAAATAAATAAAT
>NW_026592439.1:906308-944157 GCF_907164565.1 Psammomys obesus | reverse complement strand
AATAAATAAATAAATAAATAAATAAATAAATAAATAAATAAATAAATGTGTCAGTGAGATGGCTCAGTGGATAAAATGCTTGCTACCCAAGCTACGGTTCAAATTCTGGGACCCACAAAAAAATGGGCGAGAAATAACTCCACCAAGTTGTCCTCTGGACTCCACAGCTGTGCTGTGGCACCCCTCAGACACCACAGACACTCCTACCTAGGAGATGAGAATTCAATGGGCAGCATACTGAGGGTTTTCCCTAGAGGGCGGCACATATTCACCAACAGTGACAGAGATAAATACCTCTAGGACATGCTTCACCACTGCATCTGTAGTTCCAAACAGATCAACCCCAGTTATTCCTCTCACATCGGATTCCACCGCACCAGGAGACAAGTTTTTTTTCCTTAGACCTTTGGAGGGTTAAGGAGCGGGATGAAAGATGCAAACATAACCTTATCAGTAAAAGCACAGTAGGAGAATCACAGAAAGATATATTGAAAGACTAAGATAAAATGAAACAGGAAAATAAATTTAGATGGAAGGAAGACAGACACTCCCAAGTGGTACCTATTTATTCTTCCCTAGATCCTTCCTTAACAGAAGACCCCTCATTGGGAGCCTCAAATTCTGACACAACCAAGTTCATTAAATCTCACCTCAAAGAGCTGTCTACTTCAGAGTGATTGCACTTTCCATTCTTTAATCTTTCCAAAATGTAGCCTCAAATGGTAATCATTCAATGTCCACTTTCAGGTTCATAAAGTTTATAGCGACCTTTCCCTATCATTTAAAATTTTTATTTTTTTACTTTATTTTTACCTTAAAATGTTAATATATTTTATTGTTTGATGTGTATGGATGTTTGTCTGCATGTACATCTTTATACAAATGGAT
Source organism: Psammomys obesus (assembly GCF_907164565.1). Classification (NCBI taxonomy): domain Eukaryota; kingdom Metazoa; phylum Chordata; class Mammalia; order Rodentia; family Muridae; genus Psammomys; species Psammomys obesus. Next base: position 943,269 of record NW_026592439.1, on the reverse strand, counting down.
GCCTGGTGTCTATAGAGGCCAGAAGGGGGCTGCTAAGCCATATCTCTAATCCTCATCATAAAATTTAAAGAAATACTCTTGGGGGAGATCACATTTCAGTGTTTTCCAAGCTGAAAGCAACTTACAAGAAAGTTCCAGAAGCACTGCAGAACTAGACATGTTAAACAAAACAGCTATTTAGTTTGGAAGAACTAATACAAATACTATGAGATGATACAGCAATAAGGTAGAAAACTGTCATGATTTTTCATGCTCTTGCATAAAAGGCTGGTTACAGATATGAACATATATATCTGAGAGATGGCTCAGAGGTTAAGACCTCTCTCTGGCTGTTCTTCCAAAGGTCCTGAGTTCAATTCCAAAGAACCACATGGTGGTTCACAACCTTCTATAATGAGATCTGGTGCCCTCTTCTGGCGTGCAGACAGAATATTGTATACATAATAAATAAATCATTAAAAAAAAAAAAAGAAACAGAACCTACAGAGGCTAGTTTCACTGGGAGGAATTATTAGCCCATAATTTTTAAATCATAGGCAAAAGACACCAGGATAAGCATCTTTTTTGTGGCCCACCCACCTACACATCTTTAATAGCTACCTACTTGAAGTAAAGTATGATGATGCATACATGTAATTTCAGCACTCAGGATGTAGAAGCAGGAGGACTGCCACAAGTTGAGCCTGGGCTACAGAGCAAAGTCCTATCTATTTTTTAAAAAGGGAGGGTAGGGGAAAGCTGAATAACTGTGTTAAAACCAGAACCAAAATTATAGTACAAAGTACCAGTATCAAATTTGATTCTGATAACAACCCTTAGAGATAGGTAACAATCACATGTAATTGCACCAAATTATACATAACAAAACAAAATTAAGGCCAAAATCCTACCTTTTAAAATACTTGAGAAAGAGAACAGTAAGATAAAGTTACCTAACATTTGTTAAATTTTTGAAAAAGCAGAGACAAAATAAAACGTATCATTGAAAATAAAACCTAAGAAGCTTCAAACTAAAGTGCGTAGGAAATAGAAAGAAGTTACGTTCAATGACTGCACTGTCTGCCAATGCCTAACATCAGCACTGGAGCCAATTTATTTTATGCCCAATTCAAGAGATGCCTTAGCCATAGGTATAGAGACAAAACTAATGAAAAAGGAGACACTCTCCTCAAGCTTCATAAACGCATGATTACAAGGATGCTTTTTACTTATCTCATTTGTCCCTTTAATAAAATCTGTCAACTTTTTCTCTTGAGTGTAGTGTATGTAATAGGTTCAAAAAAAAAAAAAAAAAAAAAGCAGACAGCTGTGAGAAACTTCACCTCCAATAAGCTTTAACAAACACATTAAATGGAAAGCTACATAACAGAATTGAAGCCTTTGTGCACTTGCCTGCAATGATCCAGGGAAAGAGGACGGGCAAAACAGATGAATAGTGACAGGCAGTGAAAAGATACTGAGAGAAGAAATATTTGAGCTTTCGACAAGCCACTCACTAGGACTGAGCGACAGATGGAAAATTTCTACAGCAGCTACCCAAATCCAGAGGGAGAAGAGCACATTCTCAGAATGGACCAGTTATGTATGCCTCCCAGTGGGGACCAGGAAAAACAGTAAAGAGAGGGATGTAGAAAGGATTTGGCAGCATATTAATATATTTTAGCGGATATTTAAAAGAGTGAGTCTGAGTTACATGGGTTTGACATGCAAAAGTATAAGCATATTAAAATAATTTAATGGACAGTGTACTTTGAAGCACAAGCTAAAACAGTAACCCATCTTCTACAGCTAGTTTTGAAACTCTTCCCCTTTAAACAAAAGATTTTGACAGGCTAACAGAATATTCAGGTCACAGTGAACTCCATGGGCTAAACACACATGGGAGCAGTATTAGGGACTGCTTTGACTTTAAAGAGGTCTACATTCTCTTGGTGTTATCGCACTAGCTCAGAGTGTTCTTATCAAAAGAGAATTATCAGAATTTCATCAGTTCCCTAAACTTGGGAACATTTATTCTCTTATTTAGAATGTACTTTCTTGAAAACGTTAACGCCAGTCCCTAAGAGACCAGAAAGCTGGTTTCTCTTTTTGTGTTGGGACTTATCTGAACTAAAGCAAAGTGGAGTCCTGAAGAGTATACGCTAATTTTGTTTGCTTTGTTTTTCAAGACAGGGTTTCTCTGTGTAGCCTTGGCTGTCTGGGACTGGATTTTTGCAGACCAGGCTGGCCTTGAACTCACAGCAATTCACCTGCCTCTGCCTTGTTGAGTGCTGGGATTAAAGTCGTGTGCCACCACACCCACTTGTGTGTGCTGCTTTTGAGGAAAGGAAAATGTTAAGTGTAAAAAGCCTGACCCAACTGCTCTTCCACTTATGTAAATAACAAAACATCTACTTCTCCTCTGGTTAAAGAATTATTTAAAGTGAACAGAGTCAGCAGAGAAATGATAAAGAACATTCATATTAGTATAGCAAGTTAGCACAACATTCCCATTGTAACATCCACAAATAATAGCAGTTGCAATACCACATAGCAATCCATGCAATTCACACATTCAAGAGCAACACAACCCCACTAAGGTCATACTCTCCCTCACTTCTCTAATCTAACTTTGATATAAACATGTTCTTTGCCTGTAAAAGGTGAAGAAGGAAACTTTTTACTTTGAGCATTTCATGGTCACAAATAAGAACTTAGCCACCTTACTTCCCCAAATTGCTTTCTTATTTTAATTAACACATTTTTAAAAATTTATTTCTTGGTCATGTTAGCTAGACCACAGGGAACATGCTGTGCTAGCAGGAGGTGGCACAAGCAGCAATTTTAAAGTAGAGCAATACAGTTCTGGGGAATGAAGCCCTAGCACCTAAAAACAGCAGTTTAGGCATGAAATTAACATATTTCCTAGGATGGAATTAGCTGTACTCCCTTCCTGGGAGACCTGAGAAAAGTCACTCCAGATACTTCCTATAGCAACTTTCTCACAGAATTCAGACTGTTCTACCTAACTGTCCCTGATTAGCTGGGCCAGCAGGACTGGGGCCCAGGCTCATTAGGTGCATATCTCCTGAGACAGAGGGGATGTCTTGAATGTGTGCATGGTGAAATCCTATGAGCCACAGCTAGGTTATGGGCAGAGTGAATGCTAAGCTTCCCAGTACTGGCAGTGAGGAGAGGGCACAGGCTCAAGAAGCCTGTACCAAGCTCCTCCTGTTGGCATGGCTGGTCACATCTGGGTGTACTTCAAATAGCCTAGTCGATCTGACGGAAAACTGCAATGGCAAAGCCCTAGAGGATGAACAAGCCCTATCTGCAAAACAATCTTGTTTATACCACTGTCTTGCAATTTGAAGCTTTTGAAAACTACAGAGACAGCATGGCATAGTGCCTCCACTCTCCAATTGCCCTCTCTCCTTGGCTTGTTTGCTTTTTTTCTTTGCTTTGGTTCTTTGAGATGGGGAATCTCAGGCTGGCCTTGAACTCACTATATAGTCAAGAATGACATTGAATTCCTGACCCTCCTGCTTCTACTTCCCAAGTGCTGGGATTATAGCATGCAAGACCGTGCCCATCCCCTCACTTTATTTCTACAATACATAACTGTAATTGCTATTAAAACGTTCCAAATGTTGTATTCAGGAATCCAAATTTTTACTTGCTGTTTACTAATGGTTTATAAAACCAGAAAATACTAAAATGCTGTGGCCCAGCAGTATCACAGGAAAATTAGGTAGTTGCCACCTTAGCAGTTTAGTGGAGAAAGCTAACTCCTTTATTTCCACAAAGAAGCAGCTAAGGGCCTATAAGAACCATCCTGTTTTAGAAAGAAATACTGTTTTGTAGCTATCACCACCGACTTTCCAGAGAACTCAATTTCTAAGAATTTTTGAAGTGGCAAATAAAGATAATTCAGTGAGTGATTCTTTGAAACAGTGTAACTGAGTAGAGAAGCATATTTAGTTTCAGCTCCCTACCCCAGCACAAAGCCCATGCACAAACACCATCAATAGCATTCTCTCTCAGTATTTAAATTTAGATCTCTGTATGACACTCAAATTTCAATCTTTATTTCAAAATCATTATATGTAAACTATGACGGGAGGAATTAGCCTAATTATACAAGTGTATAAGGTCTTAGAAAGCTTATTAAAAAGTATTCTGGATAAAAAAGTTCTAACTCCTTTCCACTCTATGCTCCTTACTATAGAAGAAATCTAATAAGATGTTTCCATTTCTATATAAGGCAACAGGGTTCAGGAATCCATTTATCTGCATACTCTCTCTTTTTGGTAAAACATGTTCCTTATTTTGAGTGGAAAGGTTGGCTCTTAATCAAATCTTCATATTTTAATGAAAATCTGAGGCAACTAAAGAAGTTAAGAAGTTATTTAAATCAAATTAGCTTCCTAGAGTAAGCCACTTTCATAGAAAACACTTCTAACATGAAGAACGTTCAAAGCAGATTTAATACCTTCAAAAACAAGGATGATATTATACAGGAATGGAATATAAATTTCGTCGTTCTAAGCCAAGTAAATACCCTTGCTATTTTAAGCAATTGCAGTTTTGCGCCAGACATGACTAGATTGTTCCCTGAACTTGGGTAGCTCACCAGAAATATCCCAAACGCGGACAGTCTGGTCCAGGCTAGCTGATACAACCAGGTCTTCAGAGGGGTGGAACTGAGCACACATTACATAATGGTTGTGCCCCGTTAGCACACTGCAAGAGAAAAACACATTAAATTAAAAGCAGACATCAATAGCCCCCTAAGCTATTTCTTCATAGTCAGTAGATGCTTATCCAATTGTATTTTTATGGAGCCAAGGTAAGTCATCCTAACAATTCTGAACTAGTAATAAGCAATGCCACCTGTGTTAACAATAGCTCCTTTTAAAAAATATGTACTTTTTTTTTGGCCAGTGATGGCACATGCCTTTAATCCCAGCACTTGGAGGGCAGAGGCAGGAGGATTTCTAAGTTCAAGGCCACCTACTCTACAGAGTTCCAAGACAGCCAGAGCTACACAGAGAAACCCTGTTTTGAAAAACAAAAGTTTTTTGTTTGTTTGTTTTTTAAGATCTATTTATTATGTATACAGTATTCTTCCCAGCATGAATGCCTAAGGCCAGAAGGGGGCACCAGATCTCATGATAGATGGTTATGAACCAGCAAGTGGTTGCTGGAAATTGAACTCAGGACCTCTGAAAGAACAGCCAGTCTCTTAACCTTTGTGCCATCTTTCCTGCCCCACAAAAAAATTTTTTTTAATTAGTATTATTTTCTTATTAGCGGTGCAGCAGGAGTGGGTGCTATAATCAGTTCTGTCCTTTTATCTTTACATGGCTCAAACTCGGGTCACAGGCTTGTGTGGCACCTAATCAAACACCTGGCATCTTTGCCTGCAAAAGTTAATTCCCTTTCTGACACTAAGTGTTTAATAATTAAATATTATTAATTTCATGGAGCTGAGATTATACAACTCTCTCAGAATAAAGACACATGAAAATGTGAAAATAAATGCAATATTAGTAATTCATATAGGAAATATACTTGATAGAATTTAGTAGAGTACCTTTAAAGGCTGTTGTTCTAAACAGTCCTACCTCTTGTGAAAGTTCTACTAGAGAACCAGTCCAAACACTAAGATTCATTGGTCTAGATCCCAACTGAAGTTTTATGGGAACAGAACTAAAAAGCAACTAAACATTCTATTCTAAAAGCCTAGTTATATAACCTATTCTTCTTGTTAAGATATTACAAAATTAAGCTGGGCATGGAGGTGCATGCCTTTGATCCCAGTACTCGGGAAGGTAGAGGCAGGTGGATCTCTATTGAGTTCGAGGCCAGCATGGTCTATAAAGTGAATCTAGAACAGCCAGGGCTACAGAGAAAACCTATTTCAAAACACAAAAACAAATAAAAACCAATATTACAAAATCAAGATTGATATTATTATATTTAAAAGAATCCTACAAATATAATCAGTAATTAATCAGCAGACACGGCCCACCTGGGAAAAAAAGACAACTGACCTGAAAAGAAGCTGATTATAAAAATCTAAAAAGAATTAAAACCCTCTTTTGAGGCTACTGCCTCTAGATTTACCAGACACATGTTCTAGACTGCCAGTTCCACACTCGAATGGTCTGATCATCTGAGGCACTCAGAATCCAAGGATATTCCTGAAAGACATTTCAGACAAGGCTCTGAACAATCTTGCTCCGTGAGGCCAGACAAGTGTTCTATCACCGAGTTATATCCCCCGCCCTTGTTTTTTCAGACTGGGTCACACTGTGTAGTTTAGGCTGGTCCTGAAACTATGGAGTCACAAGCGCTAAGGGTGCTGGGACTTTAAAAAAGTGTGCACCACTATGCCCAGCGAGGTCTTTCTTAACTTTCCAGGTAGACAGCAACTTACTGTAGGCAAGGCTCTTCAGGAGTCTTTTCTGATAATAAATATCTAATATATTATTCTGAGTATTTATTATGAAATGTTTTAGTTGTAATTTTGCAATCATTCTATCCTATGCTAAAATTTTTATATTAAAATAAAAAAAAAATCCACAGCCTGGGCAGATATGCTGGCATACACCTTTAACCCCAGTACTTGGGAAGCAGAGGCAGGTGGATCGCTTTGCCTTTAGGGCCAGCATGGTTTACATAGTGAGTTCCAAGACAGCCAGAGCTACATAGGGAGACCATGTCTCAAAAAACAAAAACTAAAAAATCAATGTCCCACATCCCAATTCAACAGTTGGACATATTTTAATTTTTTAAGGAATAAGTACAATCAGCAAATACATGTTTGCTTGAATTACAGCACTAAATTATAGTGAGACCTTTCATGACAGGATTAGACAAGAGGCCAGGAGTCTCTTTAACGTACTCTCTAATCTACTAATATGGCACCAGACAAATGGCAAGGCATGGTGGCTCTCACTTTTAACCTTGTACTTGTGAGACAGAAGCCAGCAGATCCCTGTAACTTCAAGGCCAAGGCCAACCTGGTCTACATAGTGAGTTCCAGGCCAGACACGGCTACACAGTAAGACCCTGTCTTGAAAGAGTAAGACAGAGAGAGAAAGAGAGAGAGAGAGAGAAACTTGATAGATAAAGAAGGCAGTGAGTCTGAGCCTGGCTAAGAGAACAGGCTCCACCAGACTCCCAAAATCCTTGGACAAAGGAACTTGATTGTTAATACTTCAAAATATTTATTTGCTTAGCCAAACTGTGTGTTAATTTGACCTGGACATATCTATTACTTAATAACAATACCATACCATGCATGGGATTAGCCTACAAACTTTTGTTTGGCAGCTTAATAAAACAAAATAAAATCCTATATTTCTCTATAGAAAAGCAATGACTTCCTTTTAGAGCTCACTGGATCCAATTAAGCTGAGTATAATCCGTCTGGCTCTGTTTCCCCAACATTGGGATTAGAACTGTGTGCCACCGTGCTTGGCTTTGGGGAATGAACTCATCTCCCTATGACAGTGTGGAAGCATTTACCAACTGAACTATCCCCCTCAGCCTCAAAGCATGGGCTCTTGAGGATAAGGAGACCATTGCTGGGCTATGTATCAGGGACAGCATGTTGCTGGTATGCACGAGATACCAAGTTCAATGCCCAGCATGACACAGAAAAAAAATAAAAATAAATAAATAAAAACGAAGGAAGGAAGGTTGGTCAGCTAGATTACTGTGGTAAGGCAGATAGATGGCTTTGGAGAAATTATGGAACACTGCATAATGAAGCTCAACAGCACTCACATGATGAAAAAATGTGGTACGAATATAGTCCAGGTGCCCAAGCAACGTGAAGAGGCAGCGCCGAAGTTTGTAATTCCAAACCTGCAAAGACAGAAATTCAACCAAGAAGTAGGATGTAAATGTCTTGAACTTCTGAAAGGCTCATCAGGTTTCTTTTTGTTTGTTTGAGACAGGGTTTTACATAGCCCAGGTAGTCCTAGAACTTGCTAGGTAGCCAACAATGACCTGGAATTGCTAATCCTCGCACCTCCAATTCCTAACTGCTGAGAATTACAGGTATACATATGCTGTTTTATTCAGTGCTGAACTTCATGAACACTAGATAAGCATTCCATTTACATGAGTCACATCCTCAGCCCTGACATCTGTCTTTAGAGGTCCAAAGTTGCTGCATCATCTTACACCTTTATAACAGTCAATCTTCAAAGAACTGCCTCCATTCTATGTAATTTCTCATCTAACATTAACATGCTAAGATTATTAATAAGCTACTAACTTGAGAGTATAAAGGTTTCTTCTTAGTCTGGATCTTATTCTGACACTTCGTCTTTCCCAAACTTCCTTCTTCCTTGGCATCTTAGAATCTGCTCTTCCTTGGTTATCTTCAAATTATAAAATTATTATTTCCTATACCAATACTTCCTCTTTCCCCTTTAAGCAGAGTTGGAATAAAGATATCTTACTGTAGACTTTAGTACAAAGGTTAAGAGAAAAAGAGGTACTCAGAAGAAAGGAAGATACTCTCAAGAGCATGAATATAGCCTTCTCAAAGAAAAATCACAGAGTGTTAAGACATGTGTGGCTATGGGCTCCTCAAGGGAGCTTGCCTTTCTCTCTTTTACATTATCATCTGTCTATCATTCAAACTATTCCCTGTGCAGCATCTTCTACACTGTGGCTTTAGTTTTTCCTTCCTGTTGACAAATCCCAGATATCTTCAATGAGTCTCTTAGGTACCTCAAGCACTTCATAGCCAATATGGAATTATCTATTCTCCCAAACTCCAGAAAACTGTACCTACTCCAGATTTGTCTTTCCAAGTTAATGACATCCTCTTACGGCTGGGGAGGTAACTCAGTGGTAGAATACTTGCCAAGCATACATGAGGCCTGTAAGATCAATCCCCAGCACTAAAGGAAAACAAAGCAATAGTATCTCATTCACTTTTCTTCAACATTCATCTCAAACAACCACTTTTCCTTAAGCTCTCATATCTATCTCCTTCTCTCTATTTCAAATAGTATTGCTTAAATTCAGGTTCTATTCACTGCCACATGCATTTATAAGATAATCTTCTTATTGGTATCTGTCTTCAGTCCTTCCCAACTCATCCAATCTTTTATTTGTTACCATCTGAGTATTTTAAGAGAATGTAAAATCCATCAAGTGGTGGTGGCACACACCTTTAATCCCAGCACTTGGGAGGCAGAGGTAGGTGGATCTCTCAGAGTTTGAGGCCAGCCTGGTCTACAGAGTAAATTCCAGGACAGCCAAGGCTATACAGTGAAACTCTGTCTCAAAAACAAACAAACAAAATCCATGTAAATCTTATACCACTCCTATATTTAAGCTCCAGTATTGGTTCCCTGTCTATGCAAGAGAACTCCTAAGCACTGCAAACATTCGGTCATGATCTCACCCCTCTGTATCTTCTGCCCCCTCTCTCACCTTCTTCAGATTTGAACTCTCTAAATCCAACTGGAGATTCTCAAACACATCCATCTATACAATGTCCATTTCTGTACCTGTACTGTTCTTTCCTATTTTGACTATTTATCATTCACCAAACTATACATGCCACTGACTATACATTTATCTCTTGAATTAAAGGATCTTTGAGAACAGAAGTTACTTTGTGCTCACCTTTCAGTTCCCATACAAAACAAGTTTCTGATATACAGTAAGTATTAAGTATTTGCTAGATCAGTGCTTTGGATAATGTTAGAAGTTTAAGTTCTATATAAATGAATTCTCCTGTCTTTCAGTTCTTTTCTTGATTCTCAAATCTTACCACTTTCTCCTATTCATTATTCCCTGCCATATCAGATCCTCTGTACCTTAATCTTATAGTCATCTCCTCCAGAGACAAACAGTGGCTGCTGCTTATGGAAGTCAATACCACGTACTGGACCTAGGGAAGAAAGCAGGCAATGTATGTTAAGGAAAGTTACTCTCTCATGTATCTGTCAAAGGCTGTTTAAAAAATGATTTATTTGTGTCTATATGAGTGGGTGCACACACAGAGGTTAGAGACAAGCTGCAGAGTCAATTCTCTTCATCTGCCATGTGGGTCCTGGGGCTGGATGTCAGGTCCTGAGTCTTGGCAGCATTGGCAGTGATCGTACCAGTCCCTATTAAGATTCTTTTTCTTTTAAACAAAAGCACAGATCCACTTTATATATTTAATTTTCATTAAATTAAACCTGTGAGGGGTACAGCATTGCGTAGATTCTGTGTCCAATGGCCTTTGTAGGAAGGCTGCTTCAGAATTTGGCATGAACCATGTCACTGTTTCTCTGGCCCCAGCTACTTTCTCCAGATTACTCCGTCTTGTTTGCTTGCCTCCAGGAGTCACTGTGCCTTTTTTTTTTTTTTTCTTTATTTACATAAGCACATCCCTTGCCCAAGTAGAATTCAATTTCATCCCACTTTCAATTTTAAGAAGAGCCATGGTTCTTTTAGCAGTCTCTTTTAGAGACCTCACTCCTAGATAGCAAAAATGGCCTCAAGCCACAGCCTTCCAGACGTTTACCCTTTTTTTGTTATTATTTTTTTCAAGACAGGGTTTCTCTATGTAGCCCTGACTGCCCTGGAATTCACTCTGTAGAACAGGCTGGCCTCGAACTCAAGAGATTCCACCTACCTCTGATTCTAGAGTGCTGGGATTAAAGTGTGTATCATCACACCTGGCTCCTAATAAGATTCCTATTTGTAGTTTGTCTTTGTTTGTTTGTACCCCGTTACACATCCACAGTTTTTACTTTTGGGGGAATCCTTATCAAACTAAGATTCTTAGACAGGGGATGACAAGTCCTTGCCTTTTAAGAAGAACATTCACTTTATTATATATATGTACATGTGCACATGAGTCCAAGTACTAGTGGAGGCCAAAAGAGAGTATCAGGTCCCCAGAGCTGAATTACAGGTGATTGTGAGCCCTGGATTAATATGATTACAGACCTGAACTCAAGTCCTCTGCAAGAACAGCTAGCACTTTCTACCACTGAGCCATCTCTTTTAATTTCCCCCTAGAAATTAACTTACCATCATGTTCATCAAACTTGTCAATGAGGGTACACATCCGATAGTCCCATAACTGGATGACCCCATTGTGTAAACTGGTCAGTATCCAGGGTCTTTTAGGATGAAAACTAAGGCCTGGGGAAGGAGGAAAAAGTAGAAAATTATACAATGAGTTAAGGTCCCTGATGTCTTCTTTTGTCAAGCTTGACAAAAGAAAATAGATTAACCAGAGGCTATCTATCTATTCCTTCAACATGCTTGATAACTTTCTCCCTCATTTTTAAAGTTGCATCTCTGTGTAGCCCTGGCTGTCCTGGAATTTACTCTGTATACCAGGTTGACCTTGAACTTACAGAAATCCACCTGCCTCTACTGGGATTAAAGGCACACAGTATCACACCACCTGGTTGATAACTAGCTTTTTATTGATACCAAACACAACAATGTGTTGTTATGTATTCCTTTAAATATTTCTAGGAGCCAGGAATGAACACAGTAATCCCAGCATTCGGGAAGACAGAGGCAGGCAGATCTCTGAGAGGACAGCCTGCTCTACAAAGGGAGTCCGGGACAGGCAAGGACTACACAGAGAAACCCTGTCTCATAAAAATAAATAAATAATAATAATTAAGAGCTAGAGAGATGGCTCAGTGGTTGAGTGCACTCGCTGCTCTTCCAAAGGACCCAGGTTCAGTTCCTCGAACTCATGCCAGGTGGCTCACAACCACTTGTAAGTCCAGTTCCAGGGGATCCACTGCCTGGCTATTTTTTCTTTTTAAAAAAAAGACAGACCTCACTCTTTTGTCTAGACGACCTCAAAATCACAAACTTCCCACCTCTACCTCCCAGTGCTAGATTTATAGGTATGTACAACAATCACAACTATCTCTTAATTTTTTAATATAATTTTTACGTGTATGAGTGTTTTGTGTCTATGAGCACCACATGAATCCCTGGTATTTGCACAAGTTAGAAGAGGTGTCAGATCTTCTAGATGTGGGGTTAGAAATGGTTATGAGCCAGCATGTGGGTGCCGAGAACTGAACCTTGGTCCTCTGCAAGAGCAGCAAGTGTTCTTAACAACTAAGCCATCTCTTCAGCCCCACAACTACCTCGATTTTTCCCCATAAATTTTGGATATTTTTGTCACATGCATGTACCTATTAATACTCTGACAAAGGCCCATGGGAGCCCATACTGACCTCCAGTTTCTCCTTTTCCTGGTATTTTCTAACCATCTTTGTTAGAAGGTTAAATGCTAAGCTCTGTTCCTCAGCCAGACCACAGGGTTCTTTTCTCTTCCTTCATTGTAGCCTGAACTCTCTCTCTTTAAGCACTAATCAAAACAAACTGGATTCACTCCAGGCCACCAGTAATGCTTGGGTTTTTTGCAACATGGTCTCGCTTTGTAGTTTAGGCTGGCCTCAAACTTATAGCAACCCTCTTGCCTTAGCCTCCCATGTGGCAGGATTACAGATGTGAGCCACTACATCCAAGTCTGGTAGCTACTGCTTAATTGTAAAAACATGTGAACATACTCTATTAGTAAGCTTACGAAGGCAGCTATTTTGCATAATGTTTCTTTTGTTCTTATGATATATTAACATCTTTTTTTCTTTGGGACAGGTCTCACTATCTAGCATCCAATTACTATCTCCTGCCTCACCCTCTCATGTGCTAGGATTTACAGATACAAACCACTACCTCCAACTTAGCACCTAATTTTAAAAAAAAATTTAATTATGTGTATCCGTGTGAGGATTATGTGTACATTAGTGAAGGTGCCTGAAGTGGGGCAGAAGAGGGCACTGGATCCTGTGGAGCTGGAGTTACAGGCAGTGGTGAGCCACATGCTGTAAGTGATGGGAACCAAACTCCGTATGGACAGTATGCACTCTTAACTCTGATTCAGCACTTTTTTTTTTTTTTTTCCTGAGACAGGTTTTTTTCTGTTTTTGGACTCGATTTGTAGACCAGGCTCGAACTCACAGAAATCCACCTGCCTCTGTCTCCAAGCGCTTGTATCAAAGCTGTGTGACATCACGCCCAGCTTGATTCAGCACTCTTAAAGAACTCTTAAGTACTAATGAAAGACCCCAGCCTCACACTAAGTTAAACATAGCTAATGCCATTTTGTGAGACACCACTGTTTTGTAAAACTCTGAAGGCCAGATGAGAAACTGGAAAATTACTGAGAAATCCTAGCTGTGTCACCCACTTGGGATATCTGTGGTCAGGCTGCCCCAGTCATACTAAAAACAGTTTGTGTTAATCACTCTCATAGATATCTGTGAGACTGTTTCAGCTAAGATAGGGAAAAACAAAATAACAGGTGGCGGGCCACGTCAAGGGGTCATCCTACCCCCCTTGACCACCCAGTTCCTGAAATCTTGGTGCCCCTGCCAAACTTTGACGCAAATTGTGGTCTCGTGTAAACGTACCAATCAGCCCCCTGTAACCATGCCCTCTCGTTTCTGTACCAGTGCTTCTGCCTCTAAAACCCTATAAAAACCCCAGCTTCCCATCTAGGGGGCGCGGAAGTCTTCCGAATGACTTCTCGCCCCGGGTACCCGAGTATCAAAATAAAAGCCTCTTGCTGTTTGCATCCGAATGGCCTCGTTGATCCTTGGGAGGGGGTCTCTCTGACGGAAGATACCCTCCGGGGATCTTTCACTAATTTCCCCAACCCCTTTCTACTGCCCAAGAAGAAATTTGAAAAGAACTCATATAAAAAAAGAAGACTCATTTCAACTACGTAAGTACCAGAAACTGGTTTTTGCTTTGTTTTAATTATGTATGTGCACGTGTCAGTTCAGATGCCCATAGAGCCTGGAAGAGGGAGTCAGATCACCTGGAGCTGGAGTTATAGGTGGATATGAGCTTCCATACATGGGACTTGGGAACCAAACTCAGGTCCTCTGCAAGAGCTTGGTAGCTGAGCCATCTCTAGAGCCCTAGAACCTTTTTTGGGAATAGGGTCTATAGGGTCTCACTGTATCGTTCTGATTGGCCTGGCGTTTGCTATGTAGACCAGGCTGGCCTCCAACTCACAGAGATCCACTTGCATCTGCCATCCAGAGTGCTGGGATTAAAGCTACCATGACTGGCACCAGAGATGATAATTTTTTTTTTTTACTATTTTGAGACAGGGTCTATGTAACTCTGGTGGTACTAGGAATTCTTTCTTTCTTTAGATTTATTTATTATTTATACAACATTCTGCCAGCATGTGTACCTTTGCACCAGAAGAAGGCATCAGATCTCACTACAGATGGTTATGAGCCACCATGTGGTTGCTGGGAATTGAACTCAGAACCTTTAGGAAGAATAGCCAGTGTTCTTAACCTCTGAGCCATCTCTCCAGCCCAGTACTAGGAATTCTTAATGCTGCCCTTAATTATCAAATTTCCCACGAGACTTAGAAACTGCTCAGAATAAAGAGTCTCACATTAAAGAGCTTTTAGTTTTTTAGTTACTAAGTCTGGCCACACACTATTATAAACACATTAATACTTTTCATTTTAATTCTTTTTAAAAGAGAATGTTAATTACCCTTATTTTTAAAGATATGGGTATAGAGATTTAGAGATAATTAAGTATGACGTAGGTCATATAGCTTATTAGTGAATGTTTCAGAATTTCTAAGCAAGTCCAATTGACTCCAAAGAACAAATTCTAAACCCCTTCACTATAAAGCATATTATGAAATATTCCAGATACATTTTTACTAGATTTCCATAGACTTAGGTCTCTGCTTTTCTAATATCAACATTTCAAAAGTGTATGGTATCAGGCCTTTGTCCTTCAAAAATTATTACCAAAATATTATTTATCTGACATTCAAATCTAATACAAAGCACCTTGTTTTCACCGGACAATCTTACCAGTCTCGGGACTTCAGAGGCTGTAGGCCTCCACGCCCTAATTCCAAATAGGCAATGAAGTCCAACGAAAGCACTGGATATTGAGATGGTGCAGACAGGCCAAGGGAGTAGCCAGCGGCTGACTCCGAAAAAGCTACAGTGACAGAGGCTGAGAATAAATTCCCTGAGGTATTCCATATAACGTGGTTCTCAGAAAGCTTACAAGTCACAAGGCATTAAGAACAAAAAAGCTGGAGCACAACCCCAGAAGGGTGGGTGGAAGGAATAGGAGTTGGGCCTAGGATGTCCTACAATGAAAGAACGAACCATTTCACGAGTAAATCAAAGTCCCAGGACGCTCAGGCAGCGCGGACTGCCGAGACTCCGCTAATCCTAACTCGCTTCCCTCGGGTATTCCTCTGGGTTCGATCAGCGAATCCGCCCATTCCCTATTCCTTGGTGACTGCACCTCCCCTAACATAGCCAACCTCCGTTGTTCCCATTTTCTTCTTCGCTACCTTTGACCCGCGCGCTCTTGGTCTCGAATTTGGTTAGCATCTTTCAGGCCTCCAGCTCGCAGGTACGATTAACCCGTCCCGCCGGTCCCGCCGCTCCCCTTTGCCTTCCCAAAGCCTCCACGTCAGCTACCCGATGTCGCGGCTCCCGGAAGCGCCTCAGACACGAACTTCCGGTCTTTGGAGCGCTGGACTACAGAGACGGTGCCTGCGGAAGACTAGAGAGGCCGGTACTAGACTGGAAAGGGACCCGAGGCTTCCGCCCAGCGGAGAGGCAAGATGGCCACGATTAGGGGCGGCTCTGGGCCTGACCCAGGAAGTCGGGGTCTTCTTCTTCTGTCTTTTTCCGTGGTGCTGGCAGGTGAGGGCACTCCACCGCGGAGCTCCGGTCTGTAAGAGGAACCGTCCGGATCGGCCCATCGCAAGTGCAGGCGTTGCCCTTCTGGTTCCCATTGCCCCCTCTGTCCCCCCGCCCTGTACATCCTTCTTGTCTTTCGTTCCCATGACATAAGTTCCCCCTTTGCCTGGACCCTCCTTGCTTCTCTCCCGAAGGCTCATCTTTTCGCGTAGTTCTCTCCAGCCCTTTTCTGGGTTTCCAACCTGATTTTCTTCTACCTGCTTCGAATGCCTGTTTTTCTCTGAAGCCCAGCCACCCCACCAACAATCAAAAGGGACAGGTGTAAAAAGCTCACAGCCTCCTTTCTCTGGTTTGGTATTTTTGTGGGTGCTGTTCAGCATTTAAAAATGAGAGTCCTCATTTCCTCCTGTTGATTCTATCCTAAATTTGTGTTCCTTATTTTCTTTGCTTACTAAAGTGAGGCTAACGTGATCTTGGCTGCTTTATTAAGAGGGAAGTAATGATTCAAGGAATTTTAGACGTTTAATGTGTATTAATATTTTCATTTCAATATAATATTAGTGATCTAGCAATTATGAATTACAATTAATAACACACTTGTAATTCTTGATGGTGTTGTCAACTAAGAATTAAGCAAAGCTATAAATATTTTCTTATATGTGCATGGTTGACTATTTAAGCCCTAAAATATAAACATTTCTGTATATAACTATGAGTGTGTCTTCCCCTACATTCGCATTGTTTTTGACCATCTTCAGGGAAGAAACAGTAGCTGCACCATACTCTAGGTGTGCAGGCAAATGGTCTGATGTTTGATTAACTGAACAAGTGTGTCGTGTAAGGTTTCCCTTAGCTCTGTTCAGATTCTTGGGTGGATTTTGTTGTCGTTAATGTTCTTCTTTGTTTGGTTTTGGTAATCTGTACATTTAGACCAGAGCAACTAGACGCTGACACATCTAAAAGTCAAGACTATTTTTGACACATCATTTTTCAGCTCTATTGTTAATTGATCTTCATGGAATTTAGTAACCTTCTAAAATACAGCTAGGTACTCTTTACAACACTCCAATAATACGACCAAGAA
Organism: Psammomys obesus; assembly: GCF_907164565.1. Lineage (NCBI taxonomy): Eukaryota > Metazoa > Chordata > Mammalia > Rodentia > Muridae > Psammomys > Psammomys obesus. Next base: position 926,430 of record NW_026592439.1, on the reverse strand, counting down.
GGAAAAAGAATGCTCATTAATCACATGTTAGAAAGTATGATAGTGAATGATTTACCTAAACCATGAATTGAGCTAATGATGGTAGAGGCTAATACCAAATATCTTTTACTTTATCCTAATGCTTTTTATCTTCTGGTCAGGATTGTGTGGGGGAAACTCAGTGGAGAGGAAAATCTACATCCCCTTAAATAAAACAGCTCCTTGTGTCCGCCTGCTCAATGCCACTCATCAGATTGGCTGCCAGTGTAAGTTGAAATTGGGATTTGAATTTGTGACCATTAATAATTCAGTATTTATTCTCAGAAATATATGGTGCTTAGAAATCTTGGCATTCAAATTAGAGTGTGAGCACAGGAAGTAATTACCATCTCAGACCAGGCAAGATAATTAATGAGAGCTAAATGTTAATAAATGTTTTAATGTGTGCATTTTAGTTTTACCTCTACAACAATTCTTGTTATTGACATTGTACAAAGGATAAAACCGAAACTTAGGGAAATTGCTTAACTTTCCCAGCATCGTCAAGTAAGAAGTCAAGCTAGGATCTGAACCCTGGTGGGACTCTCAACTATCTTACCATACGGTTTTCTAAGGAAAAGTAAATCCCACATTCCTATGGAGTCTAGTCACTACCCTGTCACTCTGAGTGACCTTTTTTGAACCAAAATGACCCTTTTTTCCCCCTTTGAGACAAAGTCTTTCTCTGTAGCCCAGGCTGGCTTTGGCCGTCTGCTGAATTCTGGGACTGCAAACCTGTGCCACTGTTTTCTGTTGTCATGATTTTGTGATGCTGTTGATTGAACCCCTCCCATCAAGCTAGTACCTCCAAACCCCCTAATCAGCTTCTTCAATGGCAGTGAACTAGTTGAAGAAAAGGCATGCTAAGTAGGGGCTGGAGAGATGGTTCAGCTCTTGCAAAGGGCTGATTTTTGGTTCCCAGAACACACGTGGTGTCTCTCAACCATCCATCACTCTAGTTCCAGGAGATCTGATGCGTCTTCTAACCTCTGCTGGCACCAGGTACACATGTGGTGCACATTCATACATGCAGGCAAGACATACACATAAATATCTTTTTACTTATTTTTATACCAACTAAGGGCTGGGGACATAGCTCTTGGGCATGCATGACAACCTGAACTTGACTCTCTGGAACCCACATTTAAAAAAGCTAAGGCATAATGTGACTGCTTATAATCCTAGCACTTCTATAGACAGATCGGAGGCAGTGACAGAAGAATCCCTGGAAACTTAGAGGCCAGGTTGCCTGTTACATACTACAGAAAAACAGAGAGATCCTTTCTAAAACAAGGTAGAAGGTGAGGACAGGTATCTGAGGTTGTCTTCTCTTGGGCACACACATCCACACAAATGCCAAATAAGGGCTGGAGATATAACTACTTGGTAGAACGCTTTCCCAGCAAACACAAGAGTTTTGGGTTCAGTGCCCAATACCACGTCAGTTGTATATAGTGGCACTGCTGTAATCATAGCACTCAGGAGGTAGGTTGCCAAAGCCAGCTGAGCTAGAGACCCCATTGCTCCTCCCAATTCCCAAATAGTTGCAAGGGAAATAGGTGAAGGATTTGGGCTGATCCTGGTGTTTTGTAAATGTGTTGCAACCCTGCCACTCTCAACACTGTATCAGTTGCTCGAGTGCAGCTCAGTGGCAGGACGCTTGTCTAACATGCACAAGGCCCTGAGTTCAAACTCTGGGTACTATATATCGTAAGAAAATAAAATAAAAACCACAGCTTGTTTTCTGCTTACGCTATCTATTATCATCAGAGCTTAATCTTTCATGGACAATAGCTCTGTCAGGATAAAATTATGCAGACAAGCAGGGTCTGATCTTGTCTTTCTAATCAAATTGATCACATCTGAATTTTAGTTTATCCTTTTTGTTTGTTTTGGGACTGAGTAGTTTATCCTTTTAATAATGGCTGAAGTAATGATGCACAAAGCTAAAAATCAAAGTGTCTTTTTTTTTTTTTCTTTATCTGTTTTTTTTAAGACAGGATCTCATTATATAGCCCAGGCTGGCCTTGAACTTCTAATCTTCTTGCCTCAGACTCGCTAATGCTGAAATTGCAGGCATGTCCCTTCATTCCCTGCTTCAAACACTTTTTAAGTAAATGTTTGTCACTGATGTGGAATAAAGTGTCAAGCAGTATTATGTAATTGCCAGGAACCTTCCATTATTGTTTAAAAGAAGAAAAATCCCAACCCTTTTATTTTATCAATAAAGACTGCAACATTGGTAAAAAGAAACTCAGTTACTGGAAAGTAAGGCGTTTGCTCAGGGAGGTAGTTAATACTTTTCTACCTATACTTCTGTGAGCTATACTACAAGGTAATTTTCTCATATCCACATACAGGAAGTACTGCAAGTACAGTCATTGGTTTCAAATGACTTTAAAGTTTTTGTTGGATTTGGTTTCTTGACTGAGCTGTGGATGAAGGAGAACCTCATCCAGGATAGGCTGAGGTCAGACCTGACTTCGAGAACCCCATCCTCCTGAGGCTGGGCTCTAAAAATTCTTCTGGAGACGAGTTACTGTGCTGCCTGCTTTCAGGCAGCCTGTGGGAAGCAAAGCAGTAGCCTAGAGATAAAGCCAAGGGCAGTCCCGAGAGAAGAAGGGAGGCGCTGGACTCTGGCCATTTCCTCATGAGGATCTTGTTTCCTTCTCAGCCTACTTACTTCTGAGTCTTGCTTCATCATATCTGACCATTCCTTCTCATGTAACTTTGTTTTTCCTCTATCCCCGCTGTATAAGATGAATAGAGATGAGAAATCTGTTTCTTGCTGAAGGTCTAGAGAAAACAAACACATTACTTAAAACCATGCAATCACCAGTTAGGACCCAGATGGAAGTCCAGGTTTCTATAGTCCAGGGTCACATTTTGTTTCTTCCCTGTCTTCTCTAGAGCTGAGGTTACATTCATTCATTCATTCATTCATTCATTCATTCATTCATTTATTTATTTATTTCCAATGTACCACACTAGCTTTTCTTTTTCTCATATCTTCAGAGCTTTAACAAGTGTTATCTTTTTCGTTATATTATTGTTTTATAGCACGGACTCTGGAATAGAATCACAATGGAAGGTCTCCTTTTCTTTGCCCTTTTGGACCTATAGGAATATAATATAAATGAAAAACCTTTGTTAGTATCCAGATCTTAGCTAAAGCTGTCCCAGGCTCTGCTATTCTTCCATATTTTATTATTATCATGGATATGATCATGTTAAGTATTTACTATATATAAGCCGTAGGCAGATGTTGTAGCCCCTTCTGCTGTATTTACTTTTTATTAGCTCTCCTGGGAGAAGAATTTTGTTTGGTTATCAATTGGGAAGTTTTTAATCTTCTGCAAGTTACCAGTGTTTTAGCTCTGTGGTCTAGAAGCCTAGTTCTCATTTCTGATTCTGTATAGCCAAGAACTACATTTAGTAATTTTAGAAAATACATGTGTCCAGGCTCTTCCGAGAGAAGGCCCAAGCATTTATAGCTCCTAAAAGTCCAGTGGCTGGGATATAGCTCACTGATAAAGTGGGTATTATAATCAAGGCCTTTGACTGGGTCACTAGCAAAAAAAAAAAGCAAAGAAGACCTTCAGGAAGGAAAAATTGTCAGGGAGAACTCAGGATGTCTCCACGTGGATTCCTAGAGACTCAGGACATTCTCGACTATGGATCATCCTTCCTCTGAAGTAGTACTTCCCAGTCTTTGTCACATCATGGGATACATAGAAATGTTATAATTTAACATCCTAGCATATATAAAAATGCGTATTGTTCATAGGCCATCCTGGGTAAATAAGGAGTCTACTCTTGTATTTGTACAATTGAGGGTCTTGAAAGCCTAGATTCCCAGGAATGAGCCAGTAATTATCAGCATATCTTCAGTCCATTCCAGGTGATGAGTTGGGTGGCTTTGCTCTAGAGAGCTCAAAGTTCTGGATTAAAATCACCTAAAACTGTCCAGGAACAAATAAAGGCATTCCCAAATGAGGCTGGAGAATGGTAACCCAAGAAGGCTAGTGAGACCATGGAATCTATGTCTTTTCAAAGGAATATCAAAGCTAGAAGTCTGAGCTGGAAATGCAGTCTGGCATTTTCTAGAGGAAAATGTAGATTTTGAAAATTGAGTGTCTAGTGTTCTAGAATACTGCGTTTATGGGTAAGTGAAATTGTTGGAATTGGGCCAAAAAAGTGAAAGCTGCAGATCCTTTCCAGCAAGATGATTCAAAGGGTAAAAGTGCATGCTATAAAAACCTGATGACCTAAGTTTAAACTTTAAAAAAAAAAAAATTCAAAAAGACCTCTAATAGTCCACTTGGGCTTTTGTTCTCCTTTCCTCCTATAATGGAGCTGGAGTGATGCAGCTCTTCAAGTCTAGAGGTGGTGGTGTTTACCCTAATATTTTGTGATATCTTTAGAGATAAAAGATCTACAGAAGCTGGAGGTGGTGGCCTTGAATCACAGCACTTGGAAAGCAGAGGCAGGAGGATCACTGCAAATTTAAGGGCAGCCTGGTCTACAGAGTTAGTTCAGGTCAGCCAGGTTACATAGTGAGACCCTGTTTTTTTTTTAAAAAAAAAAAAAAAAGTCAGCTGTGGGAGCTTTAATTTGATCCATTCTGTCCTGGCAGCTTCCATTAGTGGGGATACGGGGGTTATCCACGTAGTGGAGAAAGAAGAAGACCTGCAGTGGGTGCTGACAGATGGCCCCAACCCCCCTTATATGGTTCTACTGGAGGGCCAGCTCTTTACCAGGTAAGAACTGGGTGTGTCTTCTGGGGCCATTATGTAGAGAAATATCTGGTCCTTGTACTGATGAGTGGCAAGTTTGTTTGCTCTAGTCTACTGGGAAAGAGGAAGCAGGGTTTGTATTCAGAAAAGAGGACCATCCAAAGGAATCATCTTGTTGATCTCAAAATTAGACCACCTTCTGAGAAGAAGGAGCGGTTCCAGAACCACTCAGGTTCAAGGTAGATGAAACCGTGAACTCAGGTTGGGCCATAGTCCAGACTCAGAAATTAAGCCCCAGAAGAGAAGTGAGTTGGTAGTTCTGCGTGACTAATCTCCACTTGTTAATCTGTTTGATACATTCCTGTATCTGCTACCTTCTGATGCCTTCTTTCATGTTCTCTCCATTCTAGGGATATAATGGAAAAGCTGAAGGGGAGAACCAGCAGGATTGCTGGTCTTGCCGTGACTCTAGCCAAGCCCAATTCAACTTCAAGCTTCTCTCCTAGTGTGCAGTGCCCAAATGATGGGTTTGGTAAGAGCCTCAAAAGTTCATGAGAACCTTCTACTGTACAGGCTAATTGTTGTTCCAGTGTCAGGCTTCAGGGGCAGGGACCGTATGTCTGTATAGACTGTAAACAGCTGGTTCCTTCCCACTCCCCACACTCCAGCAGGCCTGCTTCATCTTCTTTTCCTCTTCCTCTTCTACCATTCCTTCTTGACACAAGCTCAGAGACCAGATCTGCCAGCCTAGGCTTACCTGTTAGCAGTTTCTCTATCTTAGCCAGGCTGGCGGTAGATTCGTGACTGCTTCTTAGTGTCACTGCCTTTTTGTACTCTTAGTCCTAGCCCTGTGATAGCCTAATCTTGTTACTTCTCCTGCTCCCTAAGTACTTGGTGCCTCTGTAAACTGTTCCCTTCCTTCCTCCAGGTATTTACTCCAACTCCTATGGGTCAGAGTTTGCTCATTGCAATAAAACATTGTGGAATGAAGTGGGCAATGGCTTGGCTTATGAAGACTTTAGTTTCCCCATCTTTCTTCTTGAAGATGAGAATGAAACCAAGGTCATCAAGCAGGTACTGACTCTGCCAGCTTCTGGCAATTCCAGTAAGAAAGAGGATTATTTTCATGTTCTTGTCCTGTTTGGAGGGAGACTTATTCTGCTAGTTCACACTTTGGTTCCTCAAAATAACCACCAAGGAGTTTGGTCAAGTATGATGGTGCATGCCTGAATCTCAGCACTCAGGAGGCAGAGACAGCAAGTTCCAGATCAACTAGGGCTATATAGCAAGACCCTGTCTCACAAACAAAACAAGAACACTGAAGTTTATCGTTCAGTGTCATGACATTTCCCTCTACCATTTCTTTCTTGTCTGATATAGTAATAAAAGCTTTAGACTGGACAGAACTACATGGAAGAAGAATATAAAGCAAGGTGTTCAGCCATGGTTAAGAACCAGACAAAAAGCACACTGGGCCGAGTGTATACATCTTTAATCCCAGCACTCATGAGGCAGAGGCAGGTGGATCTCTGTGAGTTTGAGGCCAGCCTGGTCTACAAATTGAGTTCCAGACAGCCAGGGTGGTTTATTCAGAGAAACCCTGTCTTGAAAGAGCCTTAAAAAAAAAAAAAAAAATAGGGACCAGACATGATGTCTCATGCTTAATGCCAGGCACAGGCAGGAAGATTGCCAACAATTCAAGGCTGTTGTTCTAGGCCTGCCTGGGTAACAGGGTAAGACCTTGTTTGATAAAGAACAAAACAAAAACAGAAAAAGAGAACACTGGACTAGGAGTTGAGAGGTTTTTGAGTTCAGTAAATCCCTAAGTACATGCATGCATGTGTGTGTGTGTGTGTGTGTGTGTGTGTGTACATACATATGTGTCCACGGGTACATAATGTAAAGGCCAGAGGAGGACATCAGATATCCTACTCTGTTGCTCTCCACCTTATTCCCTTGAGACAAACCTGGACCTGTGCTGGCAGCCAGCAAGCACCTACAGTCCTGACTTTTCTCCCTGAGGTTACAGGTGCATGCTCAGCTTTCACGTGGGTGCTAGATTGGAACATAGCTCTTCATGTTTGCTATGCAAACACTCTTACCCACCGAGCCATCTCTACAGCCCATTGGATCAGTTGTTACAGCTCTACTTTGTCCTGATTTTGTGTAGTCTGTCATCTTCATTTTAAGATCAGTTAAGAGATTTGTCTTTCTTTCAAAGGTCCTAGTTCAATTCCCAGCAACCACATGGTGGCTCACCACCATCTATAATGAGATCTGGTGCCCTCTTCTGGGCTGCTTGCACACATGCAGGCAGAATACTGTATAAATAATAAACAATTTTTTTTTTTTAAAGAGATTTGTCTTCAGAATAACTAAATGAGTTGCTGTATTTTTTAAATTTCTAGCCAGTGCTCCTTATATCAAGTCACACTAAGAACAGTGTCTGAAGCCAGGCATGGTAACACACCCATACTGTCAATGCTTGGGAGGCCGAAACACGATCATGAGTTTGGGGCCATTGTAAACTGCGTAGCATGAGCCTGTGATGGCTGAAGCTTGAACCACACCAGTTAAAATTTCACAAGTTCGCCTGCTCCAGCCAATCTATTATTGAGTTCATGCCATTTGTACTGATTGAGGAATTTTTCTCTTTGACCTTATATGGTTATCCCAGGACACCTGTAGCTTGGGGACTTATGTCTCCCAAAAGGGAGTGGCTTAACAATGGATCTGGGCCTTCCTCTCCCTGGAAAGTGAGAGAGGGTCTCCACAGCTAGCTGTCTCAGTGGGGTCCATCTCCTCTCCAGTGCTATCAAGATCACAACCTGGGTCAGAACGGCTCTGCACCAAGCTTCCCACTGTGTGCTATGCAGCTCTTCTCGCACATGCACGCCGTCATCAGCACCGCCACCTGCATGCGGCGCAGCTTCATCCAGAACACCTTCAGCATCAACCCAGGTAGGCGGGCCCCAGCCATGACATGGACTGTGGTTTGAAGAGGCCCCCAACGAGGGAGGTTGCTGAGATACCCAGGGAAGGAGTGGGCCCAGGCAGCAGCATCCTGCCCCTGAAGTGATGGTGCCACAGAGACAGGGCTAGAGCAGTTGAAGGTAGAGAAATGATCCTCAGGGTGAATGGGGACTGAGTCTGAACAGTCTTGAAGGCCTTCTCAATGATCACCCTCTTCCTATTCCTATCGCTCTCACTGTTTATGTCCTTCTCAGAACTCGTCTGTGACCCCCTATCTGACTACAACGTCTGGAGCATGCTTAAGCCTATAAATACATCTGGGGCATTAGATCCTGATGACAGGGTTGTAGTTGCAGCCACCCGGGTGAGTGTTGCCCCTCTGCAGCATGGGCAGGGCTCTTTAGGCATGTCTGATTTCAGAGTGAACACACCGGGAGCCTTAAGTAGAGAGGGAGCTGGGCTGTTGGACTCCTTGGCTCTAGTACTTGTCCCAACCTACGGGGATTCTTGGAGCAGAAGGAGCTTGGGCTTGGCTCTAGTGGTCTAGTTTTAAAGTGTTCCATCCTATCCTATCTTCTCTTCCAGATGGATAGCCGATCCTTTTTCTGGAATGTGGCCCCTGGGGCAGAAAGTGCTGTAGCCTCCTTTGTCACTCAGTTGGCTGCAGCAGAAGCTTTGCACAAGGCACCTGATGCTACTAAGCTACCCCGAAATGTGATGTTTGTCTTCTTCCAGGGGGTGAGGGCTCTTTTCCTAGGGCAAGACTGCAAGGAGGAAGGGAGTGGTAACGGTGGAGGAGGAATTACTGACCTGAACTGTTAATCAGCTGTTTCCCCTTTGGAATCCTTTAAAAAAACAAAACAAAACAAAGCTTCTATTTCCTGAAGTGATGTCCCCTTCCCTCCTCCCATTCATTGGTAAGATCTATTTGAGGCTTCTTTCATGTTTATTGTCCCAACCCCTGTGGTGCAGCCTGGCTATAGTGTAAGGTAATAGCAGCCAGAGCTGGGGAGATAGAGGAAGAGTCAAGAAGCAAGTGTGTAACGGTTGGTGTTTGCTTGGAGGCCTTACAAAGGCTACTTTTCCCATCTCTACGCCCAAGAAACCCCATGATGCATACATGTGAGAGGCAGCTGGTTGGGTTGTTGGTGGCGGGTGGATCACGTGGCTGTAAGATGACAGGCGGCTGAGATGGCCCAAGACAGCAGCCCGTTGTTGACCTCAGGTTGCCCTATTCCTTGGGAATTTCTCCTGTCTCCACCCCTCAGGAAACTTTTGACTACATTGGCAGCTCAAGGATGGTCTATGACATGGAAAAAGGCAAGTTCCCTGTGCGGCTAGAGAACATTGACTCCTTCGTGGAGCTGGGACAGGTGTGAGCCTCTATCCTCGGCCTCTTCCTCAAACTTAAGCTCCTTGTTCTGTGGCCTGTGCTGCAGGCACCAGCCATCTCTCCCAGGCATGGGTCAGAGCAGGAGATTGGTTATACATGTTACTGTTTCTCCTTTCCAGGTAGCCCTAAGAACTTCACTAAATCTCTGGATGCACACAGATCCCATGTCTCAGAAAAATGAATCTGTGAAGAACCAGGTAACCCACAGATAAGACAGTAGATAGAACTAGTATCTCGTTGGTTCCCTGGAATAGGTAGTTCTCTGTGATCATTCAGTATCTAAATATTACTGCTACTCATTAAGGACAGGTAAGTGACTTAGTGACTTGTTCCCTTTCTTTTTTTCTGTCTGTCTTTCTTTCCTTCCTTTCTTTCTCTCTTTTTCTGTCTTCCTTCCTTCCCTTCCTTCCTTCCTTCCTTCCTTCCTTCCTTCCTTCCTTCCTTCCTTCCTTTATCTCTCTTTATCTCTCTCTCTCTCTTTCTTTCTCTCTTTCTTGAGACAGGTTTTCTTTCTTTTTTGAGACAGGGTTTCTCTATGTAGCCCTAGCCACAGCAGAACTCACTGTCTCAAACTCAAGAGATCCACCTGCCTCTGCCTCCTGAGTGCTGCGGTTAAAGGCCTGCACCGGCACCGCCCAGCGTGACTTGCTGCTTCTATTCTTTCTGTCAAGGCTACCTGCCAGAGTCCTGCCTGTATCTGGCTCCTGCCCAAATTGCTCTCTACTTTGTTGGTGGGGGGTAGCACAGATTTATTTTATTTTGTATGTATGAGTATTTGCCCACAAGTATGTGTACCATATGCATACCTGATGCCCACGAAGGTCAGAAGAAGGCAGATCCCTTAGAAGTGGAATTACAAATGTTTGTGCAACACCATTTGGGTACAGAGGATCAAACCCGGCTCCTCTGCAAGAGCAACAAGTGCTCTTAACCACTGAGCCGTCTCTCCAGCCTCTGCCCTCCACGTCATGCTTATTCAGGGCTCTTAATTCCTACCAAGTGCAGCTGTGAGCCTCCTTTCTCCTCAGAGTGCTCTTGTTGCCACTCCAGCCTTTGCTGTCATCCCTGAATTACTTACATGCTTGGTGTTCCATTGTTGATTGACCCCCTCTAATTCTGTACAACAAATGATTCATGTACATTCATTTTTGATGTACAACAAAAGACCTACTGAGGATGAGGCTGACTCCTGAGGACAGAGCTTGCCTAAAATTTAGAGAACCAGGCCTCTTTGTGCCTTAATCTCTTAACTGTAGAAAGAACCATGGGAACTGTAGGAAATTCAGAGAGCTTTGCTCCAAGCTCTTTGATATATCCACCTTGCCATATCAAGTAGGACTGGATGCATCTTCTACTGAGGCTAGACAAGGTGGTCCAGTTAGGGGAAAGGGATCCAAAGGCAGGCAACAGAGTCTGAGGCAGTCCCTACTCCTGTTGTTAGGGATCCCACATCTCTTATATATGTGGGGGTGGGGCCCTGGACTCTTCCCATGGATGCTCCCTGGTTGGTGATTCAGTCTCAGTGAGCTCTTCCCTTCCCTTCACTTCCTTTCCCTTCATTTCCCTTCCCTTCTCTTCCCTCCCCTCCCTTTCCCTCCCCTCCCCTCCACTCCCACTCCCCACCTCCCAGCAGTTTGCTTCTTGACTTCCTCAGGTGGAGGACCTTCTGACCACTCTGGAGAAGAGTGGTACTGATGTCCCTGAAGTTGTCCTAAAGAGACAGAGTCAGTCCCAGGCCCTGCCACCGTCATCTCTACAACGATTTCTTCGGGCTCGAAACATCTCTGGCGTAGTTTTGGCTGACCACTCTGGTTCCTTCCATAATCAGTAAGTCATCTGGCCCAGTGCCCTCCTTGTTTTCAGAGGCAGTCTATTCTGTGGTCTGGGAGGAAGGTTGCTGTCTTTTTCCACCTCATACACTGCCTCCAGAAACTCCAGGAAGTTTAGCCAGTAGCCTATTCACAGGAGTCGCCCTGGACTCCTAGTACAATCATCCTAGAACCTCCTAGTACAGCCATCCTTCTCCCACGTTCTCCTGACACCTCAGTTCCCAGAGGTTGCCACAGAGGGCATTGTCCCAAGCCAAAGAAGGGGAAGACAGAGGGTAGTTTCCTGGCTGGAAGGCAAAAGTGGTCCCTGTCTGGGGTCCACAAGCAGTGTTCTACTTTGTAAAATGGGACATGTTCCTGTCCTGTGGTAGGTACACATGGCTGCATGTACCAGAGGTTGCTGAAGATAAGAAGATCATGTTAGTTACCTCTCTCCTGGTTCCTGGTTCCCTCATGCTGCTCCTAATTTGAGGCCAGGCACAACAGGGACTTCTCACTCAGGCTAGAAGGTTCTCTCTCTAGCCTCCTTGCTCCTTGGGCCAAATGAGTTTTGTTTTGTTTTGCTTTAAGCAGATTCTCTGACTCTAGGAAAGGTCATTTCTCACTCATTCAAGGGAGTGACAGTTCTAGATTACTATCAGCTTCCAGATCTGATGTGGTACCCTGGGGTAAGAGGTAATTCATTTGACTGTGTAGCTGACTTGACTCTGTATGGGACAGCAATTTATTCCTGCATAAGGGACATTTCAGTAGGAAAGCTGAGAGTGCTCTTTTAAAATCTGTTTCCTTGGTGCTCACAGGGACCATCATAGTGATTTGATCCAGAGTATTTATGTGTATCTGTGAGCATGCCTGATCTTAGCACCTGACCATTTCCCCCTGTCACTCTGTCATTCATTGGAACACTCATACAGGGTGGCAGTTCTCTGAGAAGCCAGCCAGCTTCCTGTGTGTCCAGACCAAACAGTTAAGAGTCTCCAGTGCTTAGGGCTTGCTTACCTTTTATCCTTTGTCCCTTAGCAAAGGCTGCTAATTTCTTTACCCACCCACATTCCTACTTTCCCACTTCCAATACCTCTTTAATAAAAAGACTCCAATTTATTTCTCCTTTTTCCACTGGATGATGAAAAATAAGATAGCAAGTTCTCATATAAAGAATGTCTAGCTAGGAGAGGGGCAGGGACCTGGCTCCCTACAGCCAAGGCTCATGCTGGCTTTCTGGACAGGTATTACGAGAGCATTTATGACACCGCTGAGAACATTCACGTGACCTATCCTGAGTGGCAGAGCCCAGAAGAGGACCTGAACTTTGTGACAGACACTGCCAAGGTAGTACTGACCCAGGCTGAGGGCTGAGTTGGAGCATAGGAGATACAATAGAAATGATTGAAGTGAAGCACTGGGAGCCAGGTGAGCCATCCAGCCCTTCTCTCCCGCTGCAGGCACTGGCGAACGTGGCCACAGTGCTGGCACGTGCATTGTATAACCTTGCAGGAGGAACCAGCTTCAGCAACTCCATTCAGGCTGATCCCCAGACAGTAAGAGAAGACGGGCCCTTGGCCCTTTCTGTTTCTGTTAATACAGGCTGCCCTCTTCTCTATGGTCCTTGCCAACTTCCTAAACTTTGGAATCTCCCATGCCTGTTCATGCCTGTGAGGATGACAGTCCTGACAGTTCTTGAATGGATTTCATCTACATCCTTGTGAACTTGCCACTGTCTCCTAGCCCCTTAGAGGTCCTATCTTGTAATTGGTCTTTGCTTGTTGTTTCCCTGATCTTGCTGCAAGTCACAGCATTTTTTTTCTTCTCTGTGTCCCAATTCCTAGGTTACACGTCTGCTCTATGGGTGCCTGGTTAGAGCCAACAACTCATGGTTTCAGTCCATCCTCAGACATGACCTAAGGTCGTATTTGGGTAAGCATTGGCCATGAGAAGGGGGATCCATAGTGTAGAAAAAGGGGAATCATTTTGGTTTCATCTTTACTCTTTTTTTTTTTTTCTTTCTCTCTCTGCTTTCGCCCGCCCCCCCTTCTTTTATTTTCCTTGATGTTTGTTGGACCCTCTCTTAACATGCTCTCTTCTGGCTCCTGCCAATGCTGGATGATTTCCGTTCCTGCCCCGTTGACCTCACCTTCCAAATCCTCCTTTCTCTTTGGCCTGCAATCAGATGATGGGCCTCTTCAACACTACATTGCTGTCTCCAGCCCTACCAACACGACTTATGTTGTGCAGTATGCCTTGGCAAACCTGACTGGCAAGGTGACCAACCTCACCCGAGAACAGTGCCAGGACCCAAGTAAAGTCCCCAATGAAAGCAAGGATGTGAGTGGCGGTGGGTGTCGGAGGTATCCTGGGTCCTCTTTCCCTTGGAAAAGTTGGGAATCTCCTGGGAAGATGGGAGTTGGCATGGAAAGGCAGAGGGGTACAGTCCTAGGAACCTGAGTGTTGAGGAAGCAGTAGCTTCAGGGAAACTAGGCCACCTATGGGATGAAGCATTGTCAACCAGTTGGTGAAGTTGGCTGGAATATGGTGCTGCTAGAGGCACAGAGAGTGAGTGAGAAGATTGTCACCTCAGCCCTGTGCTGTGACCTGTCTTCTTGTGCAGCTGTATGAATACTCCTGGGTACAAGGTCCTTTGAATTCCAACAAGACAGAGCGGATCCCACGGTGTGTGCGCTCCACGGTACGACTGGCCAGGGCCTTATCTCCTGCCTTTGAGCTGAGCCAATGGAGCTCCACGGAATATTCCACGTGGGCTGAGAGCCGCTGGAAAGATATCCAAGCTCGGATATTCCTAATTGCCAGCAAAGAACTTGAGGTAAGACAGGCCTGGAGGCAAGGTGGTACAGTTCTGTTAGGCTCCTTTCTGTTTCTCATTTGTCTATAATGTGCAGCAAAACCAGTACAAATCTGTGCCTGGCCTGCCAGTGCACAGAAGATCTCTCTGCCTGATAGCTTGAATACATGCTTCCTTAGGAGAGCCCCATTTCCACCTAAGAAGGTCTTCTGTGTCTCCCACTCCTACCCAGCATCTACTGTGTGGCCCAGCTGGGAGCACTAGGTCAAATAGTTACTGTGTTTCTGTTATAAGTAAATCATGAGCATGAGTACAATACCAGAGAACCAAAGCCATGGGTCCTGCTTGCCTTCAAATTGCTTAAACAAAGAACACAGATGCCTTTCACCTGAGGAGAGCCAGACTGCTAAATGGGAAGGTGTTGCCAATGGTCGGTGCTTGTTCTTGGTGCTTGAATCTAGTTCCAGAATTCTGATAGTGTTTCTTCCTGAGTTTCCTCAGGCTGTGGCATTCTCAGAATACTTTTCTTCCCTGCCCACACCTTCGTCCTTGCAGTTTATCACCCTGGTCGTGGGCTTCGGCATCCTCGTCTTCTCTCTCATCGTCACTTACTGCATCAATGCCAAAGCCGATGTCCTCTTCGTTGCTCCCCGAGAGCCAGGAGCTGTGTCTTACTGAAGAGGACTGCAGCTTTCCCTGCCAGCTTTGGACTTTACTTCCCAGGCCAGTTGTCTTACTGGGGACAAACCACTAATTTGTCACTGGTCTGTCTCTAGACCTGTCTTAGACTGGGATTGACCCATGGAACTGTGATTGGGGACAGGAAGAGATGAATAAGTTGCCTCCCCTTTTCAGCTTGCCCTTTCCCATTTGTTTCTCCTTCTCTAATACCAGGGATTATGATAGAAGCTTCCTGCTCCCGATTAACTCCCCAGTTACCCACCCTCATCTGCCCTTTCTTGGGATACCTCCTGTCTTTCCATCCTGCCCCGTACCTCTGTCTGACCCCACTGTCACCCTGTCGCCACCCCTGTACTCAACCACCTGCTGGACCAGGAAGGAGGATGAGAAGGACTGAGTATCAGGATCAAACTACCCCATATCCTTAGGGAAAAGAGGGTTCTCTGGCTGAGCCAGCTGTCTCTTTCTCACTGTCCTTTCTCCAGATGTCCAGATGGCATGTTAGGGTGGGCATGCTGTTAGGTGGGTATCCCACCTCTAGCCCACAGTGCTCAGTTGTACTTTTTATTATTAAACTATAATATCTATTTTTGTTGGGGGTTTTCTTTTCTTTTTTCTTTTTTTTTTTTTTTTTTTTTTTTTTTTTTTGTAAATATATAAATAGCAAGTTTCATTAAAATTATCCCATACAATTTCTACTTGTTGCTTGGTATTCTTCCCAGATCACCATATCCAATGACCCTGGACTAGAGCGCAGTGTGTGCTGCCTTGCTTCCCAGAAGGAAGATAGTGTTAAAATGCAGGTGAAATGAAGAAGGGCTTTGAAAACTCCAGAGCCCCTCTTAAAACAGTCTAATCACAGTTTCTCCTTATGTTATTCACTCTGAGCAGGTACAGAGATAAGGCAGACACAACCCTTAGCCTTGAGGAACTCAGAGCTAGAGTGAGAGAAAAAGATAGATTTATAACCAGATGTAATAGATGGAAGCGTCATGACGTGCTCCAGCTGGGACAATGGCAGTAGCAGTGACTGTGAGTTAGGGTTCAGAACTCACCACTTGCAGAAGCACAGCAAACAAAGGTACTTGTCTGGGAAACGGTAAGTTACTTGGTGTGCTTGAACCATGAGGATAAGCAAGAGGAGATGATGCTGGGCTCACATGCCAGAAGGTTCTTGGGTGACGTGTTAAGGATGGCGAGCCCTCCATTAAATGGTGGACTTTCTGTAGGTCAGCGCAAGAGTGGTCTGAGGCTGCTTCCAGAAGAACCATGGCTCTTGGAGAAAATTCCCTGCGTCTTCATGGAGGCAGAATTGTAGAGGGAGCAGAGCTGCAAGTGAATGTGGGCAATGGCTGAGTTAGTCGAGGGTGGGAGAAGAGTGCCAGCAGGGGTGGGATCCTGCGTGGGACCTTCTGTCCTTGCTGCTGGCCAGGAGGCTATTGCTCACACATGCCTAAAGACTAGAGAGATGGAAAACTGGCTGTTCTCACAGTTTAAACACCTCTGTGTTCCTTGGTTGAGCCGTTTACCTTCTCGAGAATCCTGCCGAGAGGAGATGATTTTCCTCCAGGTTTCTCTCCAGGCTCCCCGAAGGAGGCCTGTTTAGGGTTCTGAGATAGGAAACCTACCCTGCTGCTCCCCCTGCCAGCCCCCAGTTGGAGCTGGAAAAGCTCTGGGTTGCGCTGGCACTGGTGGGAGCTGAGCACAGCTGCCACCATCGTCTGGGCCGGCTCCATGCCTCCCTTGGCCAACAGGTCTCCCAGCGGAGAGAGCAGTAAACTCCCTCATCCTGCTGGCAGCCTCAGGAAGCAGGGACATGGCTGGGTACCAGAGAGGGGGCTAAACAGAGAAACAGGGGCTTTGGCAGAGTCAAGGGACCCGGGTGGGGAAAAAAGAAGGGGATAGGGAAGAACAGAATACAAGCTTGTCTTCTGTCTTCCATGCTCCCCTACTCTGTATTGCACCGCTCCCTACCCACACACACCCCCCAAACCCCTGTGCCAACTACAGCAGAACCCAGTCCTTCATGGTTTTTGCAAAGGTCAGGCTCCATAGAAGAAGCACAGCCAGTGAGCCTGACCTTCAGGGACACCCAGACACTCTCCTCTCAGACCAGAGTATTGGCTCCTCAATAGGTACTCCCTTTGTGGGCCGCGGCATCTTAGGGGCCAATAACTCTAATCCCTTACCTTTCCTTTGTTCCCTACATAGACCTCCTTCACCCTGTGCCTTCTGAAAATGTGTCATTTTCTAGCTCTTCCCTAAGGGCTTCCCTCCTGTCCTACTCCTGCCAGTTCATATTGGCCCTTCTCTTCTAACACAAAAAGAAAGTTGAAGGAATGACCACCCATTTCTCAGTACCAGCCTCTACCCACTAGGACACCTCCTCCTTCAAGTCTAACCAGAAGGCTTTCCTCCAGCTGGTGTCTTCTCCCATCTGTGTGAATAAAGGGGGTTACTGTTTTCTCTTTTTAACGTCTTGGTTGCTGTCCAAAAGTACATGCTGGGAGGAGATATTTACTTGTGTGTATGTGTGTGTGCGCGCGCATGCACACGTGTGCCACAGTGTATATATGGTCAGAGGGCAACTTTGGGAATCAATTCTCTCCTATCGTGGGACCTAGGAATCAGATGTGGGTAATCAGGCTTACATGGCAAGCTCTTTTACTTACTGAGCCACCTATGGTCCAAGATTTTTTTTTTTAAAGATTTATTTAGTGTATGTTTATGAACACTTTGTTTTTTATGCACACCAGAAGAGGGAATCAGATTCCATTACAGATGGTTGTGAGCCACCATGTGGTTGCTAGGAATTAAACTGAGGACCTCTGAAACAGCAGTCAGTATTCTTAATCACTGAGCCATCTCTCCAGCCCCCAAGAATTTTTTAAATCTACCTTCTTGTACCCTCTATTAAAATTTCACCTTATTTAATAAAACTTTGTGCCTTTGAGGGGATTTATTTATTTATTACTTATTTATAGGCAAGGTTTTCTTGTTTGTTTGTTTGTTTGTTTGTTTGTTTGTTTTGAGGCAGGGTTTCACTGTGTAGCCCTGACTAGCCTGGCACTTGTTATATAGAATAGGCTGGCTTCAAACTCACAGAGATCTACCTGTCTCTACCTTCTGAGAAACAGGATTTAAAGAGTGTGCCACAGCCAACTTTTTCTTTTTTTAAATTAGCATACAAAGCAACTTTCATTATATCACTTTCATATATATGTGTCCTCTTTCTTTGCCCATTACTTTCTACCATACTCCCTACATTTAGGGCCTTATAACATCTAAGGCTTTAGAAATCATGTGCATTTTCTTCCTTTCTTTGAGACAAGGTTTTTCTAGGATAGCCTCAAACTCAATCAGCCCTGCCTCAGTATCTTGAATACTGAAACTACGGATAAGATAGGCACCACCATGTCTCGAGGCTCAACTCATTTGATTTGATAAATTGGGAAAACTAGCTAGAGGAGGGATGCTGCTTGCCCAGGGACATGTATAAGGGAGAAACTGAGGTCAGACTAGAACATGTCTTATATCTGTGCCAACAGCCATAACAAGTAATAAACACTCACTGAGCATGGCTACTGGGGAGGCACTTTGTCCATGCATGGTAAAAGCATAAGAAATATGTGGCATCTTTTCTTTAAGACTCCGAAGTTTATTTGGAGGGAGGGGAAAGTGACACAAGATAACCCGCAAGGCTATGCATGCTCCACACTGCTTCAGTCCTAGACTAGTTCTATGCACGATCAGAGGACAATGGGTTTGCTTCAGGCCAAGATCAACAGATAGGAGCCTTGAGTTGTGTGAAGAGCTCAGGACCAGAGATTGTCTCTGCTGCTTGTGTGACATTGGGAGGGACACTGCCCCTCTCTGGGCCCCAGTGTTCTCTGTGGAGTATAGACTTTTGACAAGGGGCTGCTCTCTCTAGTCCACACTGGCTCTGTTTGGTTTATGAAGGAACAACTGGGACTCTAACCTCCTCTTTCTTCTTAAGCTCCTGGAGCAGGGGCCATTTGAAAAGATGATCAACTCAGGAACTCGTAGAGAACAAGAACTAGCTCTAGAGAGGGACACTACTGTCCCTAGCCCAGGAACAGTAGACATTTGGGAAGTATGGCGTCATTTCCTCAAAAGAAAGAGGAAGAGGTTCGGTGGGAGGGAAGGAGGAAGGGAGGACAAAAGAGAAATAAAAGAGAGCTGGAGTTGGGCTGAAGAATCTGGAGCCCTTGGAAGGCCAGGGCCACCGGTAGGCTTCTGGATACCTTTTTATTCTCCATGAATTTAAAGCAGAAGGGAGCCTCACTCCTCTGTGGTGGAGAAGGGCAGTGGAAGCCCTGGGCCCAAACAGGGAAACATGAGCAAGAGTGGAGGGTCATCTCAGGGGGCCTAAGGAGAAGTCATTCACCCGAGATGATGCAACTGTGAGCCAGCATTACCATCCTCCGTCCCAACTAAGTGGTTGCTCAGGGGTTAGGGGCTGGGACCCTGGAGTCCTCACTCTTCCCCCAACTCACAAGTGAGGAATGGTCAGAGATACTAGAGTTGGATTAAAAACTGAAGTAAGGGAGAACATCCTGAAAAAAGCAAGCTTGTGAGAGGAAACAGAGGAAGAAGGGTTCCTAGTTAGGGCTGAAGGAGGAAGGGAAAGGAGAGGGAACTGAGCCCAAGGGGAGAAAGGCCAGGTGGGTGTGGCCCGGAGGGGAGTAGGTCCAGTGCTGGTGGTGACAGATGGGAGGACACAAAGAGGAGAGCTTCAGGGAAGACAGATGGATGGGGGAGGGAGGAGAAGAGGCTGGGGGTGGGGGTGGGGGTGGTACAGTGGTTGGAGGCCGAGGCTGTAATGAGATTGGAGATGGGCTCTGAACTGAGGAGAGGTGAGCGAAGAGGAAGAAGAAAGGGGAGGCCGCCTTAGGAGACAAAGGCAATAAGGCCTAGGGGGCCAGGGGCAGAGGGCTTGGGCTGGGTGCTGAGAAGGGGGGCTTCCAGCTGGGCTGGCAGCACGGAGAGTGACAGATTGTGTAGTTAGCCTGAGTGGAGACCCACTGTCACCTTGTAGAGGCACAGAGAGGTAGAGACAGAGAAAGACAGACTGACAGAGACCATATGGAAACCAAGGACAGAAGCTCGAAGAAGATACACTAAAGAACTGCTACCATTTCCTCCAAGTGATGGTGGCTCCTGCTCAGACTTCTCTTGCCTACCTTGCCTCCTGTGACCCTACACACCTCCAGTTACTGACAAATTAGCACCTCAACGACAGCCACTCTCAGAGAAGGGTCAGGCAGTGTGGCATAGCAAGAGTTAACACTGCCTGCTCTCCCTGCCAGCCTGTTTGCCTGGGTGGGTCCCCAGGGCTCCCCACATATGTCAACCCCTCTCCTGCCAAGCCCACTGCTTCCCAGTTTCTCCAGACCCTCCCCTTACCCTCGAGGACTACCCCCAACTCCTGTGTCTAACCTACCCTCCAATGTCCCTCCCCCAGAACCTCACAGGCCAGGCTGCCCAAGGATAGAAAGAAATTTGTGAACCACAATCTGAAAAAGTGAATGCTTATAAAATGCAAAATAACAACCACAAAGGCATAATTATGTTTTCCATCCCTAAGGCCTGCTTCTGTTGTCTTCCTTGCAGGGAAGATAGCCCCTACACACACACACACACACACACACACACACACACACACACACACACA
>NW_026592439.1:889491-906298 GCF_907164565.1 Psammomys obesus | reverse complement strand
CACACACACACACACACACACACACACACACACACACACACACACACGAACGCACAGAGCACCCAACACGGAGAACTCCCCTCAGCATCCTTCAGTCATACTTCCTTACATATTTGGATGAAACTTCTTGTGCCCTTTTAACCACCATGCAGATGTAGGGAGTTAGGGTTGAACACTACAATTTCACTTAGCAATCTCCCACAGACTGTTTCATTGGGTGTCACAAGAGCTCTAATGAGAAGGTAACACTATGCCCACATTACAGTTGTCAAAAGGAATACAGTGAATGTTACATGACTTGTCCGAGGTCACAAGGACCAGTAGACTCTGGGTTCAGTAGATAACAGAGCTTTCTATGGTTCTGTGCTGTTAGCTCCTCTTTGTTGCTTGCATGTGTTCTTTTAGGCGGCTGCTCTATAAGATAAAAACTGAAGTCCTGAATGAGGCCTGGGCCTGGGGATCCCCAGAGCCCAAGATCTTGGGTTGACAGATGTGGAGGAGGAAGAAATAGTCCCCAGAGCACAGGGGACAGCTAGGGCTGGATACTTCAGGGACAGGGCTTGCAGGGAGGAAAGTATCTGAGCCAAACGGCCTGCAAGGGGAGAGCCTGGCAACAGTTTGCCTCCTGCCTGCAGTTTCCGGCCCCCTCCACCATTCCTTTCTGCTCTGTGGTCCCTCAGATTTCTTCTGTGTTCCTCAACGCCTTACCCTTTGTGATTTGGATCCTTCATTCTGTTGACATCTTACTACTTGATTATCCTGACAATTGTCTGTTCTCTGCTTCCTCCATGTCTACCCCTGCCTTCTACATCTCTCCATCTTTGAGTGTGTTCCCCCACACCTGAATCTCTATAACAGTCTCCTCTTTTCAGGTTTCTTCCCAAGTCTTTCTTTCTCTCCCCTTGCATCTCTACCTCCTGCAAAGACTTAGCAACCTGGCCCCATCCTCCTCCTCTGTCTATCTGTCCCCTCTATGTCTCTCTCACCCAGTGACTACGTCTCCCCACTTCTCTTCTGTGTCTCAGCATCTCCTCTTGTCTCCATCATTTTCTTCTGCTTTTCCATATTTTCTCTCATCTCCCCCTGGCACTTTCTCCCAAGTCTCAGTCTCCCAATTTCTTGGATGGGTTGGAGGGCGGGAGGGTGGGGGAAGTAGGATTGTTGTTGCTGGGGGCTCATTAGGAGGAGATTGGTTTTTAATCAGCACCATGGCAATGATGATGCAAGAACCAAGCCGCCACCTGATCCCCTGCCCTCCCACCCCCTCCTCAGGCCTTCTTTCCCCTCCAGCTCAGCCCATCTGCTGGCGCCTGTTCACCTGTCTGGGCCTGCCCAGGTGGGAGTTGGCACCTCCCAGGCCTGGGGGTGGGGAGAGGAGGGTAAGCTTGGGGAGGAATTATAGGACTCCCTATAGGGAAGGCCGCACCCTGGAGGAAGCCCAGAAAAGGTTGAGAAGGCACAGTGAAGTGGCAAATCCTTTCCACAACCTGTGCTCCTACTACAGTCTTCACGTATCATAAGCATTATCTCACTTATCTCCATGGCAACCCTAACGGTTATAATTTACCCCATTTTAAAGACAAAAAAAAAGATATTGAGGCTCAAAGGTCAGTACTTATCCAAGGTCATACAGCTAACAAAGCCCCTTTCACTGTAGCTCGCCATGCCTGGACCCTTTCCAGCCATGTTTGTTTCTGATACCCTCTGACGCTCAATGAAGACATCTTGCAGCTGAATACATGGGAGAATTTCCATGCTGAAACCCAGCCCACTGTGTTTTCGTGCTTCCCTGAGCCCCAGAAACTTGATCCCCTCTCGGGCCACCCTGCAACACACCCACACAGACACAGACACACGCATATGCACAGGCACAGACCCTGGAGGCGGCTGAGCTAGTGATGTGAACGTAATCAGTGCTCATTTGCACGTAATTTTGTATCTACTTTTCTTGTTGCTCATTTGATGGCCTGCACACTCAGGCAGCCCAGACTGCCCCGCCGTCCTCTCCAATCTCTGCTCTGCCTGTCTTGGACACCCTCCTTTCTTTCCTGTTAGCTCTTTCTTACCTCTTTTCTCTCAAGCTCCAGATTCCCTGTGGATCAGCTTAGGCTGGCTAGCCTAGAAAAACTTGTGGGGTCTCCATCTAGAATATGACTCCACTCCTGGCCTGGCGATGGGGTAGGCAGGAAAATGGAAGTGTGGAAGAGAGAGACTATCGGGCTGCTTGAGTCCCAGAATGACCAGTGCTGGGACCCGAAGAGTGGTGAAAGGAAACCGGTTAAGCTGGGTGTACTACCTGCGTGAGAACTTACTTAGGTTCTCTTCCACATTTGAGTGCCTGTTACTCATTCTTTTCATAGTTTTGCTGTTGGTGCTCTGGAAAGCCTTCTTCCCGGGAAAAGGGAGCTATGGAGAAGGGATGGTCAAAGCCCCTCTGGGACTCAGGATGGAACTCTGACATTTAAACCCAGCTTCTTTGGAGTCTCTGTCCTGCTACCTCTAGTGTGGGAGACTGAGGGTGGTTCATCTGTGGTCCTGCCCTGGCTCTCGCCCCAGCCCCACCCCTTCCCCAGCTCTCTATTTCTTGCTTATGAAATATGCATGGAGAACAGATGTCCCTGCTCCCCCACTCCCCGCCCCCCTCAGGGCCAGCCCCCGCCCCCAGCTCCCAAGGGGTTCCCAGATCCCTCTGCCAATGGCTGCCTGGCCTGGCTGTTTAATATTGATGAGGGGGGTGTCAGGGCCAGCCAATAGAAAGCTGGGGGTGTGTGTGTGTGTATCTCCGTGTATATATACACATAAGGCTGGGCCACCTCAGGTGTGTGTATGTGTCTGTGAGTGTGTGTGTGTGTGTATGTGTGTGTGTGTGTGTATGTATGCATGCACGCGTGAGTGTGGGTGACTCCATTATTGGACTAAGACCACCTCTTCTGCCTAGACCTTACATCTACCCCTCTCGTCTGTCCTGGAGCCTGTTCGGCCACAACAAGCTGCCTCCAAGAGCTCTAGAAACTGGTCACTAACTTTGCAGACAGATGACCCTTGGGCAGCAAGAAGAGACTGGGGCTCTCTACGTTGTCCCCTCCGCTTGCCACCTGGGATCCCTTGGCAGAGTCCTTCTAGGTAAGGGGAAACCATGGGCTGGGGATGTGCAGGCCAACCCCTCCCCTCCTAATCTCTGGCTGAAGTCTCCTCCTAGAACCTTCCTCTAATGCTGGGTCTCCCTCCGTCTCTGCCCCACTCTCTTGCCTACTTCTCTTGGATGCTTTGCGCAACCTCTGTTAGCTGTAGTTGGAGGAAGTAGGGTGGGAACTCCTATCTCGGATTCTTGGAATTGTTGCTTTTCTGCTCCTCAGAGCCTGAGACTTTGAGACCAGACCTGGAGGAAAGACTTGATGTGAAAATAAAAGCTGCTGCCGGGAGTGGAGGTGGGGAAAAGGGAGGGGCAGGTGGAGATGGGTCGTGACAGATGGGGAGCAAGAGAGAGAAAGAGGGAGGACCCTAGAGAGTGATGGAGGATGCAGGAACATGGGGACTGGACAGAGAGGGAATCCAGTTGTGATAGATGTACTGGGAACCCTGAGCTTCTAGTCCACCTTGGGAGCGGGGAGTTAGGGACACTGAACGTGTATCAGGAAATGTTCCCCCACCACCCCACGCTATTACTGTCCTCTTCTCTTCCTTTAGCCCCTAGAATATGGAGAATGTTCATAATTTCAGCATTAATCAGCTCCTGTTTGCGTCAAGCTTGGTGTGTAGGTGTCCCTCCACCATCAGATGCTGGTGATCTTTCGTCCCCTTCAGAGCTTTGTAACTGCTCTGGTCTTCTGTGGGGTAGGGTGGGGCAAGCCAGGAGAAAGGGTGGCTCCTGGGAGAGTGTCTGTCAGCTGTCAGCTGGAGAGCCAGGGCTGGGGATGAAGGGCATACGGCTGGGAAGAAGCCTCAGTTTCTGCTTCTATCAAGGCTGAGCTCACTGGGGAGGATGCAGTGATTCTGAGACCATCAAACTTAGTTGAGCTCTAAAAGTCAGCCTATGCCCTCCTGAGAAGAAATATCTTTTTTTTATTCTAATGGACAGGTTCTTTGGTTCTCTGGCCTACAGTGGTGATGCTGAAGAAGCTGAGCGATTCTGAGGGACTGAACTAAGATACCTGTGCCAAGCTCCATACATCCTAGTCCACTCAACAATGGCCATCTCTGTGTTCTCCCCTCTCCCCCAGCAAGAAACAAGCGTGCAGAAAGTCCCAAAGCCAAGGCTTGTAGTTCTCCCCTCATTCCCTTGGGGTTGCCCTTCCCCTTATTTATTATTATGCAAAAACCCCTCATGTAACAAAATTTGCCATCGCAACCAATAAGGGGAGAGCCTGAGAGCATTAAGCATATTCTCATTATGAGAAGCTGATCTCCAGAACTTTTTCCTCTTGTGAATGTGAAATTCTACACTCCTTAAGGAATAGCCAGCTCCCCTTCGCCTCCCCCTCCAGCCCCTGGCAACCATCATTCCACTTTCTGTTTTAAAGAGTTAGGCTAATGTTAGAAACTTAAATGAATGGAGTCATAGCACTTGTCTTTTTTCGACTGTTTAGTTCACCTAGTATAAGGTTCTTGAGGTTTAATCTATGTTGCAGTGTGACAGGAGTCCCTCCCCATGCCAGGCTCACAGTCTGTTATCACGAATATATCATATTTACATTCTATTTGCTCATTCCTCCACTGGTGAATATTTGAGTTGCTTTTGCCACTGCTATGAACATTGGTGTGCCAATGTCACACGTGTGCTGGAACATACTGTATTTCCAGTGTCAGTTTTTTGAGGCCAGCCGGGCTGTTTCCCATAGCAGTGCTACTACTTTATAATCCTACAAACAAGGGTTCTTTTTCTTCACATTCCTGCTAACATAGGTTTAGTTGTTTTAAGTGTTTAATTTTTTTTTTTTAATACACTGTCTCTGGTAGATGTGAGGTGATGTTTCACTGTAGTTTCAATTTGCATGTTTAGTATCAGCGATGTGCCATATTTTTTCATATGTATGCTGGCTATTTGTGCATTATCTTTGGAGAAATATCTCTTCAAGTCTTTTCCCATTTTAAAATTAGGTTGTTCATTTTTTCGGTAGTTTTGGACTATCCTTTTTCGAGATTGAGTATCACTGTGTATCCAGGATAGTCTCAAATTCATAATCCTCCTGCCTCAGTCTTCTGAGCAGTGGGGTTACACAAGCATATGTTGCCACACCTAGCTAAGAACCTCTTCATATGCCTAGCATATTATTCTGTTCTCAGATATATGGTTTAATTTTTACGGTGCTAATTGTTCTCTTTTGTGCACTACAGTTTGATGTAACTTTTTTTTTTTTTTTTTTTTTTTTTTTTGCTTATGCTTCTGTTCTCATATTCCCACTGCCAAGGACTTCCCCTCTGTTTTCTTCTAGGAATTCTGCAGTTTTAGGTCTTTGGTCCTCTTGTGCAGCCTTAGTTTGCCTGCTCGGTCTTTCCTAGCGCTTTCTTTTTCCCCTCTTTTAACTCCCACAGCTTTCCACCTGCAGGTAGCTCTCTCTAGCCTTGGACAGCCCTCCTCGCCAATTTTCAGTTCTCCTTTACCAGGATTCCCACCTCATTTCCCCCAGCTCTGAGCTGTCCACCCCTTCAGCTGTCAATTCTCAGTTCTCCCTTTCTCTGTTTCAGGCTGCAGGCTGGAATCTTGACCATGGAACCCTGAAGTGACTCTGCTTTCCAGAGCTCAGTGGCAGACCGTAGCACTCCCAAGCCCTTCCTGCCTCTCTCACAGCCCAGCTTTCAAGCTCCTAGAGGGAGGGGATTCAGATTTCACTAGGCAGGGGGTTTGCATCATGATGCTCAACTCCGACACCATGGAGCTGGACCTGCCTCCCACCCACTCGGAGACCGAGTCGGGCTTTAGTGACAGTGGGGGCGGCCTGGGCCCGGATGGTGCTGGGTCGGGGGATCCCGGAGTGGGACAGGTCCGGAGCTCGGAGCTTGGAGAGTCCGGCCGCAAAGACCTGCAGCACCTGAGCCGTGAGGAGCGCAGGCGCCGGCGCCGCGCCACGGCCAAGTACCGCACCGCACATGCCACGCGGGAGCGCATCCGAGTGGAAGCCTTCAACCTGGCCTTCGCCGAGCTGCGCAAGCTACTGCCCACTCTACCCCCGGACAAGAAGCTCTCCAAGATTGAGATCCTCCGTCTGGCCATCTGCTATATCTCCTATCTGAACCACGTGCTGGACGTCTGAAACTCAGCCCGCTTCCCGCCCTGGATTCTCCCCTTCTCTGTCACCATGCATTACTTAGAATGGCTGGCTCCTTCCCACCCCAGAGGACCCGGCTCACACCGCTAGTCCTGAAGGCCATTTTGTTTTCACTGGCCCAGGCATGTGAGGGATGTTCTCATGGGTTCTTTCAGAGAGTTGTTCGGGGCCTAGCTGATCAGAGTTGCTTGCTAGAATGGTTGGAATGGAGTCCTTTTGGGCGTTTTACTAAACCTAGCCTCTACTCAGCTGCTGCCTTTTCTGCCCTATGTCCAAGTTTTCAGAGACCCCGACCCTGATTCTCTCTCTTTTGGCAATGGTGGGGCTCAGCCTTAGAATATAAGGGAAATGTCTCCTGGCAGAGTGGGGAATGGGTTCCTAACTTCCAGACTTGTCTGTCCATGCCCAGGGGAGGGATAGGTTCTTGGAACACAGAGAGAAGAGTGAGGCGACTCCTGGGTAGCCAGGGACTGTAGAAAAACTCTGCCTTTCTTTTGTCTATCTTGTTCCTGAGGCTTAGCACACACAGACCTCAGATGTAACTTGGTAGTGAGTGCCTTTTTGGAGCTATCTGGCTGTCCCTTCCCACTTCTGCCATCCCAGCTTTCTCCCTCTCCCTGTGCCAGCCAGAAATAGGAAAACCTCAGTCCTGGGTTAAGGACGACATCTCCAAACAGCCCAGGGCACCTTGCAGAAGGCTCAGGACCTGGGTGGGGCAGTTCAGCAGCTGCTGCTTCCACCCCAGTGGACCCAGCAAACATGCAAACCCCATCAGCTCCTCCCTCAGATGAGAGGGGATGCCTGCTACCGCCCCCTGTGAGTGCTCTAGGGCCTTCTTATTACATTTCCCCCCTTCCATTCTTAAACTGCATGGAAAGGAAGGTGCCCCACCCGTACTACTAAGCCCCGCCTGAGCACCGGAGTCAATGGGCCTTAGAATCCCGTTAGAAGAAATGAACTCCCTGCTTTTCTCTGCTCCATTCACCCTCACACCAAACTCCTAACTCTACAAGGATATTTATGTATTTATTTATTTATTCATTTATTTATTTATAAATATTACTATTTATTACCAAGTTATGCACTTTGGGGTAGGGCCGAGGGGGCCCTCCCTGCTTGGATCCTTTTGCTTTTCCCTGGTTACTTCTTTCCTTGTATTGTTCCTTCCCCAATGCACGTATGTGTGGGATCCCTTCACCCACCATATCAGTACCCCTTCCTCAGCTCCTCCTGTTCCCACTGCTTCCCCCTGGAACAGTGCCCCCCTCCAGCCTCCTAGCTTCTCAACCTCTCCCCCTGCCCCCTTGACAATCCCACTGCAGTCCTTTCTACTCCATTCCTCTTACCAGCCCTGCTTTTCCCACCAAGAAAAAAAATACCACCAAGAACAGACCTCAGGATCTGTGCCTGGTGTCCCGTGTGTAAGTCTCTTTCTGGTTGCATTCCTAACTTCTTACGAAAAGAAAAATTAAAGTGACCTCCATCTAGTACCAGATACGGCTGTGGCTCCTTTGTATTGAGAAGCTGGCCTGAAGGTTATATAGGGTGGATATTGAGGGCCCTAGACATTGAAGCTTCTTCAGAGTGTCTGTGTCATCAGGGATTCACGTGGTAGATAAATGAAGGCAGAGAAGATATGCTACAGAGAGAAGAGGGCATACATTCACCTTAGCATTCACTGAGTGGTGCTTTCTGTTTTTCAGATCCTCCTCCCCGTGGTCTTGAAAGAAGGCAGCTGAGTGTCCCAATAGAACCCAAGTTAAACCTGCTTCTGCGGGTCCATGCTGCTGGAGAAAGCCATGACATAAAATTGAGGCATTGCCTTTTCTCTTATCATGTCCAGGCTAGGTCAAAATTATCCGAAACAGCAACTCCTGGGCCATTGTGTGTTCCTCAGCTTTAGACTCAGGAAGAAGCATCATATTGAGAGAATGAGAAAGGGGTGTGCGTGCGCGGGCATGCGCGAGCGCTGGGTGGCTGGGCTTGTAAGGCTGAGTCAGGCAGTCACAGATTCAAGTGTAGCTTCTAATCTAGTCCAAGATCCTGCCCTAAAGCACTGAAGGATGATGAGCGGGCACCAGAGGGATTCTAGAAAAGCCCCTAAAATCGTTTTTATAAAGATTTTTAGGCCTAGAGAGCACCTCACCCAAGGTCACACAACTAAGACTTGGAGTCAGGTATAGCTTCTTCGTGTGGGGTGAGTGGGTGGACTGAAGACAGGCTCTCATGTAGCTCAGGCTGGCCTTAAACTTGACAGATGGCTAAGAGCGATTCCACCTGTTAATCTCCCAAGCACTGGAATCACAGGTGTTTACTGCTGTATCTGGCCTCCCTAAAATAACCCAGCCTGCCAGAGCACTAATAAAACAGGGAGAACCATTGCATGGCTAAGAAGGCAAAGGTCTGGAAATCACTCTACAAGGAAAATATTTGGGGCTTTTGTTTTATTTTTGGTTTGGTGCTGGGGATGGGAACAGAGACCTCACACACTAGGCAAATGCTCTATTACTGGGTGAGGATGTCTGTCTTGATAAGGGTATATTTAGGGACTAGAGTATGTAGGTATGTATATATACACATATATATATATATTATCTATATTTTATATTTATAGTATATATTAAGGGCAGTTTGGTTGGTAAAGTACATACGTAGCATGCACAAAAACTTGGGTTTGATCCCTGGAATTGCATAAAAGGGGCACTCTAAGGTGGAGGCAGTTAAATTAAAGTTATTCTCAGCTACAGTTGAGGCCACCCTGGGATACGTGAGATTCCACCTCGAAAACAAAGCAAGCAAAGAGTAGATTTAGAGGCCAAGCCATGCTCATCTTCAAATACTAAGTGAAAGAACAAAAAATGGACTTACTAAGTGGCTCCAGAAGTTAGAATCACAGCCACTGAGCAGAGGCTGTAAGATACAATAGATTTTAACTCCAAGAAAAACCTTCATGGTTTTTTTAGTACCTGGAACTGTTCAGCCTCAGAATCACCTGTCCCAACAAAAAGGAATTCAAGCAGAGGGGCTGGAGAATCTAGTCTATATAGAGACACTTGGAGCACATACATTCCTACCTGAGGTAGAACTCTGGCTGGAGACCCCGGAAGAGCGTCTCCTAACATAAGGCCATGTAAAATGGCTGAAGGTAAAAGCAGTGGCAAGAAAGTGCCGAGACATTCTTCAGTACTTGAAGGATGACTATAGAATGCCATTAGCAAGAGGGGCTTGAAATAGAGTTAGAAAGAAACTCCTAAGATTTGATGTCTTCTCTCCTGCATGTGAGTTAAATGAAATATACTATGACCAGAGCTTGGCAAGAGAGTGGGCTGAACTGAGGCCAGGAAAATCTGAGAACTACAAGAGACCCGTGTCAGAAGGACCCTGGAAGATTACTGAGTCTAGCTCTCCTTTCCCTCTCTCCTTATAGCTCTTCCTCCCCGCATTCCTTTTTAAATTTATAAAAAATTTGAGACCAAGTATCACTATGTAGCTGAGACTGGCCTCTGACTCACCATCCTTCTGCCTCAGTCTCTCCAGTGCTAGAATTACAAGGGTACATCACTGTGTATAAATAACACCTTTAATTATCTATCTATCTATCTATCTATCTATCTATCTATCTATATCTATCTATCTATATTTTGAGACAAAGTCACATTAAATAGCCCAGGCTGGCCTTTCACTTGTCATCTACCTGTTTCTGCCTCCAGAAAACTTGGATTATAGGTGTGTGTCACTGTGCCTGGTGACAAACTTTGTTTCAAAGCCAGATGCCTAGCTAGAAAGGTGATGTAACTCACTATGATGACCGACTAGAATTATAACCCAAGTCCCAGGGTCGGTGTATGATTCTAAGTGAGAGCCCTATGCCTCTGGGCTCGGGGACCACCTCTGTCCCTCCCAGGCTGGAAAGCAGAAGCATTAGGAGCCCCTCCTCTCCTGGGTCCCTCAGGGCCTGAGGGTGGTGAGCTGCAGCTGTTCTGTTGCTAACTCCAAATTTCTTCAGATAATCAATTGGCCTCGGCTGCCGCTCTGCTCCGCGTGGCAGGACAAGGAAGGAGGCAGAAAGTGAGAGGGGGAAGGGCACAGGAGACAGGGAGGGGGAGGGGAGACAAAGTGGAGCGCTGAGGGAGATGGCAGTCCCTGGGCTGAGGAAAGCTACGGAGCTAATAGGCTGGGAGAGAGGAAAGGGACAGAACACCACAGTTCATTTCACACAGCTCTAAAGCAGGGCATGGTGGACTCATGCCTGGATTCCCAGCACTAGGCAGGCACAGCACGAGGATGTCTCCATGTTCAAGGCCAGACTTGGTTATATAGAGAGTTCTGGGCCAACCAGGTTACATAGCAAGACTCTATCTCAAAAAACAAAAAAAGAAATTAAATGAAACGACAAGATGAAAACTGAAAAACAAAAGCCAAACCCGGAGCCAGCAGGGTGTGAGTGAGGGGGGATGTAGGTTAAATTGGGGACCCAGGTGAGTGACAATCTGACAAGGCATCTCTTCTTCCCTCTTTGAGCATCCATGTACACCATGGCCTCTTTCATGCTCATGCCATGGCGACCACAGGCTCCTTATAGTCCCGTCTTATAGATCTTCTTATAGTCCCGTCTGCTATAATAATTGCTCCCCTGCATTCTATCTCAGAAAACCTTAACTTAAGGATCCCAGAAGGCAAGCCTCCAGCTTCAGAATGGATCTCTAAGCCAGTCCTCCCTATACACACACACACAAACACACACAGTATAGTAAACTGGTAGACATATGGTGCCTTTGTGCCCACACAATGGGGGCCCTGTTTGTGCCCCTTTACAGCCTGGGCAAAGAATACGGGTGCTTCTCTCTAAATCAGCTCACCCACACCTTCCTTCTCCATATCCTATACTTGCTTTCCTTGCCTCCTTTTCTTCCTCTTCCTGGGAGGACGAATCCTTTATCTTTCTGCTTCTTTCCAGTGACTTTTCCTACGCTCTTAAATTTGACCAGGTGTGAAAGGCGAGCTCACAAGAAAGTTGACACCACAGGTCAAGAGAAGAAGAACACAGAAACCCATTGGTCTTGAGACTGGGAGGTATGGAGTACGGGAGAAGCAGGCCCAGGTGGCGGCAGCAGCATTGTGCTAAAGGGAGAGAAGCCCAGCCCACACCTTGCAGCCAGAGGACTGGTAGCGACCCAGTTTCCTTCCCTCCCTGTCATTCCCTCCATCGCTCCCTTCCTCTCTTCCTTCTCCTCCTCTTCTTCCTCTTCCTAGTAGTACTGAGACAGAGCCTCTCACTCTTGAGCTCAGGCAGTCTTTGAACTTGCAGCAATCCTTCTGCCTCAGCCTTCCGAATGCTGGGATTACAGGCGTGGGCCACCCCACCTGGCTCATCTTTACTCTTTATACAATAAGCTAAGTGCCTGCTCTGCTGTCAACTTCTTCATCTGTAAAGTGGGAAGATAATTAAGATCTGTTAGAGTTCTGGGAGGATTCAAAGTTATTTGCATGAAAGTGCTCCTCATGCCTGGCAATGGTGGTGCTGGTCTTTCATCCCAGAACTCAGGAGGCAGAGGCAGCCAGATCTCTGAGTTTGAGGCCAGCAGAGAGAGAGAGAGAGAGAGAGAGAGAGAGAGAGAGAGAGAGAGAATGCTCCATACAATACATTCAAATGATACCTTGGGGGTAGTAAGCAGCAGGGCCAACCTGTACTTCTGTATAGTTTGTTCACTGTAGGAGGTAACAGCAGCGAGAGTCTGAAATTCAACTCTTCCACAACTCTTCCAAGCTATGCTCTAAGGAGAATGTATATACATCCTCAGGGAAGAGGCCCTGTGGATTCAAACTTCTCATTCGGGTTTCTGAAAAATTGGTCAAGAGTCAATCTTCTTTGGAAAGTTGAGAAGAAGAAAGCTGTGAGATACACTAACAAAAAACTGGAGAAATTATAGCCAAGGAAGCAGTGGAGGTTGAAAAAACAGAGTAGAGTGTCAGGGCCTTATTCTTTGGCTTCCTTCTAGAGAAGGAAGAGAAGTCCCTCTCTGCAAATCTTGATCATTGCTTGTTGAACACTGCCCCCTGCTGGCCACTAGCAGAGATGGTCTTCAGTCTTTCTTTTCCTGGTGGAGAACAACAGCTAAGAAACTGAAAAGGGGAAGAAACCACCAGAGAAAGAGAAATTGCTGGTGGGGTGTGCAACTCAGAATTCTGCTTCTGAAAGATGTGGGAAGGTGGAGTGCTAGGGTGCTGACTAGGTACATAGACTGGACTTCGTGTTTTATTTACATCTATTCATTGACTAGAATTTCACATCATTTTGTCTTTGGCTGTTTAATTTGGTACACACACACACACACACACACGCACACACACACACCAGACCAGTGCCTGTGCCAGTGGAGGCCAGAAGTGCCGGATGCCACAGAGCTAGAGTTGGAAACAAACTCTAGTACCCTGAGAAGTACAAACTCAGAACCTCTGAGCCACTGTCCAGTCCCTTCCGTACCCTTCTGTATGTAGGATTCTGGGTGGCAGCTGTCCGACAGGCAGCAAGAACAAGGAACAGTTTCCTCCTCTTCCATGAAGAGCTTGTCTTTCTCTCTGAGTTTTACTTCTTTCGTTCAGCTCCGTCAGCCACGTGGCTGTTTGCACATTGCCATTTTTGTGTTTTCTGGTTCCTGCCCCACTTGATTCTCAGCCCAGACACCTGCTTTTCTCTAACAGGGAAAACTTGGATCTTACAAGAGAAGCAAGAGGAAAGATAAGGGTCCGAGGTCACAGCCTGTCTGTCATCTACCTCTTTTTTTTTTTCTTTTATCTTCGATGGCATTCAAGCCCAGCCTTCCGTTTTATGGTCTTAGAAGATTATATTCCATCCAGTGCCCATGTGTACCCAGCCCTGCTCAGCACCACCATGCCTCAAATCTGTTTAGGATAGGATGGGGGGGGGCACAGAAAAAGGAACAGAAGTGGTACCAGAAAGGCGGATGAGGGTGGGAACAGGTAAAATCCAAGCTGGATTCTGGATGCTGGTGGGTCTCCCAGCTACTTGCAGCACCTGTAATCAGCAAGGTGATTACAGCGGCTGTGACAGCATGTTGCCAAGAACCTCTCCACACTCCCCCGTCTCAGATCCCCTCCTTCCCTGGACAGAGGGGCTCTGTTCCCATGTGTGGGAGTGCTGACTCATGGGTGATTCTCTCCAGGACTTGCCTTGGGAGGGAGAAAGCTCTCTCCCCAGGGCAACTGCATGCAATGGCTGGTTGGTATGGGCTATCCCAGCCTGAGAGTCCTTGTGGGAGCACCAGAGGCTGCTGAACTAATCCTGGGATTACCTCATCACCTAACAAGTTCACTCCTGGGAGTACCGGCCTGAGCACAGTGTCAGAAACAGAGAATCCAGTTCCCGCCGTGGATGAGGTTCAGTAACAGAATGCTCACTCAGCATATCTGTGTGAGGCTCTCGGTTCAATCTCCAGAAATGAAAACAAAACAAAAAAAGACAGAAAACAGAGAACAAAACAAAGCACTGTGGATCATCCCTGTGTTTTTGAAGCTAAGGGAAAACAAAACAAAATAAACCGGGGCCTGGAGAGATGGCTCAGCGGTTAAGCACACTGGCTGCTCTTCCAGATCGACTCAGGTTCAGTTCCCAGCACCCACATGGCAGCTTTGTAACCATCTGTAACTCCAGTTCTAGCAGACCTGACAAAACATCAATGCACAGAAAATAAAAATAAAATAATAATAATAAAAAAACACATAGATTTCCTAGGGAGCCTTCTTTGGAACAGCAATATTCCAGGTAGAAGGCGCCATTGATGAGGTGTGGGGCCTTGAGAAGGCTTATTGAGCAGTGTGGTATTACTGGAACAAAAATGCCAGGGGCTGGTGGGACAGGATAGGGAATGATAATGGTCAGGTAAAGGAGATAGTGTCCTACACACACTGATGGGAAAACAGTGGACAGGCTCTGAGAGGGTACATAGGTGTCATCATCATTCTATATGTTAAAAATGTCCCCGTTCCCCTCTATGCTTTCTTTTTCTCTCCTATCTAGTGTTAGGGGGTTGAGAGGGAAGAAGTAAAGGGATGGAGAGGGTGGAAGAGAGAAAAGAAACCAAAAATTAGGAAACACCAGCGTGGTGGCCCAAGCCTGTAATCCCAGCACTCAGGGAGGCACACGCAGGTGGATCTTTGTGAGTTTGAGGCCAGCCTGGTCTACCAAGGCTACACAGAGAAACCCTGTCTCATAAACAAACAAAAAAAGAGCTAAGACAGCAAGACTGCCTCCAACCCTTCTCCCATGTGAATAGGAATATATTTTCAATATTTCAATATATGTATGTTGAAACACACAGAGAAACATTATGACATAACACACACACACACACACACACACATACACACACGGGTTAGACCTAGGCAGGGAGCAGTTTTAGGCAGTTGCTAAGGGTCTGCTTTTGGGCAGTGGCGGTGGGGAAGAGGAAACAGGCTTAGGAAGCTCTTTAATGGTGAATCAACAGGTTGCCGTGACTTAGTGCACAGGCACAGTGGGAGAGAACCCCAGATTTCTAGCAAGGGTGGCTGGAGGAAGCGGGCTTCCACCTTCCAAAGCAGAGCGGAAAGGAGGAGAAGCTTTGCTGGGGTGGTGACTGTGGTGACAGCAGAAGGAGGAGGAGGAGCTGCACAAGGAGTCTGAGGCTCCTCATATGGACCCGTCTAGAAGGAGATTGGCCTCCTGGTTTGCAGCTGAAGAGCTGGGTCTCTTTATGAGTGATCATTCCAGAAATTTCCAACTCTACATACCCCGAAGAGGCTACCTTATCCCGCTACCCACCCCCACCACTCCTGACGTCGCCCACCAGCGCTGGCGGTGCGCCACCAGCATTCCGTTAACCTCACTGTCACACCTTTCTTCTCTCTTCCTCCCCCAGGAGCTTGTCGCCATAGGCTACCATTTTACCTCCCAAATGAGGCTGAACTTTCCTGTACGATCACCAGCACCTCTGTTTTCTTTCCACGGAGCTTTCGCAGTTGGTTAGATGTCTCCCTTACCTCCCGGGCCCTCTTCTCCAGTCCACCGTGCAGGCTGGCATCAGACTTACGCAACCACAATGAAAATCTAACCAGGACACTTCCGCATCCAGGTCTTTTCATGCCCCTCCCTCCATTATATCCAGAATAAAACCCACGTTCTCTAAGTTGGGATGAAAATTCCTCCACTGCGCCTCTCCTGCCGCGCGGTCCAGCCTTAGATGCCATACATGGTAGGGCAGTTCTCAAGAGCTCAGCACTCTCTGTCCTGTTCCAAAGTCCCGACTTCTGTGTCTATACTCGCATGGTTTTTCTACCAGCTCTTTACCTGGGATCCCCCTGCTCTGTCCATCACCCAAGACCTCCCGTGCCCTGCACTTCATCTGTGTTACGTTTTGCTCATCCTTCACGACTTCATCTGCAGAAGTGCACATTCCTCTAATAACGCCAAGCCAGACGCCACTCCGCCGTACCCATCCCCCTGTGCACGCTTGTCTCCGTGATTGTCACATGGAGTTTTGATTGGATTTCTGTGTGGACCAGACAAGTTATTTAAACATTTCTGAGCATCTGTTTCCTTATCAGAGATAACACGTTTGTGCCCAGCAAGTGGCGTCTGTGTTAGGGCAATTAATGCTTTCGTTGTCCAGGGTTTCTAATTGTTGGCCTGGCTCAGCATCTCTTGCCATCCACCTTGAGACCATTGAGTGGTTTCTCTCTTCCAAAGCACATTTCAGATGGGCCTTTCACAAGTTACTTCCTCCAGAGCTGTGTCTTGTTTTGTTTTTGACTTAACTGGAATCTACGGGCTACTTATCTTAAAAGAATTTTTTTTTAATTAACGAAGTTATACATGCCTTTACACATAAATCAAATAGTGCTTAAGTATGTAGAGTTCAAATAAACATCCAATTGCATACATGTATGTGCATGCTTGTTTAAACATGTACATGCCACAGTGTGTGTGTGTGTGTGTGTGTGTGTGTGTGTGTGTGTGTGTTTTGGTCAGAAGACAGTTTGTGTGAGTGGATTCTCACCTTTCACCGTGTGAGTTGTGGGGATCAAACTCAGGTTTTCAGGCTTGGCAACAAGTTCCCTTACCTCTTGAACCAGCTTGCTGGCCCCAAGCATCCTGGAACTCACTGTGTGAACTCAGAGATCTGCCTGTCTCTGCCTCCCAAGTGCTGGGATTAAAGGCATGGACCACCATGCCTGTCCCCTAAAGTAATTCTTGATAGCCATTTTGAATAGGATCCTTCCAGACTTTGTGCTTTACAAGTACTTATAAATCTTGATGCACTAATTTAATATAAGTTTATCTTTATGGTCTGTGGTAGCTCACAATTGTCTGTAAAGACCCACCCTTCCTAAACAGGAGAAAGGGATAACACTTATCTCTCCATGTTTTCTGACTTAAAGCAGTGTGGTCAGCCTCCTCATGCTCCCACAGCCATGCCTTCCTGCCCAAAGAAGTATTGTATCTCTTCTTCCTCCTCCTCCTCCTCCTCCTCCTCCTCCTCCTCCTC
>NW_026592439.1:840160-889391 GCF_907164565.1 Psammomys obesus | reverse complement strand
CTCCTCCTCCTCCTCCTCCTCCTCCTCCTCCTCCTCCTCCTCCTCTTTCTTGTTTTTTTGAGACAGGGTTTCTCTGTGTAGCCTTAGCTGTCCTGGACTGGCTTTGTAGACCAGGCTGGCCTCGAACTCACATATATTCACCCACCTCTGCCTCCCTGAGTGCTGGAAATAAAGGTGTGCACTACTGTGCCTGGCTACGATCTATACTTTAAAAAATTATAATGGTTTATTTTGAATTTTAAAAATTATAATATAGTTACATCATTCCCCCCTCTAACTTTCCCATTCTAATCCTCCCATAACTACCCTTTGCTCTCTTTTAAATTCATGGCTTCTTTTTTTGTTTTTCTTTGTTTGAGACAGCGTTTCTTTGTGTAGCCTTGTCTGTCTTGGAACTTTCTTTATGGACCAGGCTGGCCTGCAGTTCACAGAGATCCACCTGTCTCTGTGCTGGGATTAAAGGTACGTACCTCCAGGCTGGCCGGCCTCTTTCTCTTTCATTGTTGATATGCATGTATATCTTATTCGGTCCATACAATGTTCCTTGCGTATGCACATTATTTCAGGGCTGACTGCTTGGTGTTGGCGAGCATATTGATGTGGCCTTCCCTGGAAGATTGCATCTCCAGCTCTCAGCTGTCCTTAGCTGCCTGGAGTTCTTTGTCTAGGGCTGAGGCCTCTTGAGCTTTCCCCCTTCTGTGTTAGCTTGTCTATTAGTGTCAATGTTCAGACCTTGTTTAGGCAGCCATGTTGATGAAATTTCATGGGTAGATAAATTGCTGTCATTTCTAGGTGACATAATCTCAGAGCAAACTTTCTGTTCCTTTGCCTCTTACAGTCTTTCTGCTCGTTCTTTGGCAATGATCCCTAAGTCTTAGACGAAAGAATTGTGTTGAAGGTGTATCAGCTGGGGCTGTGTACGGCACAATCTCTTATTCTTGCATTTTGGTCAGTTGTGGGGATTTTTTTTTTATTGTCTCCTTCTGTTGCAAACAGAACTTTATTTGATGAGGGATTAGAGCTATATTTATCTGTGGGCTTAAGGATAAATATTTAGGACACACTGAGGGATTTTTTGTTGGTTTAATAAAGTGGTTTCTAAAATCCATGATTTTTCTAGCCCTGGCCCTTTGGCTATGTTTACAGCACCAAGAATGATTTTCCTCTAATTGATCATTCCCAAAATCCAATTAGAGGGCTGTTGGTTACCTCCGAGGTATGTGTACCACTATTGCATCCTTATGTTAGTGTGATGTGTTGGTCGTTGTTGTGGTCCATAGGAATCATAGGTGGGTAGGGAGCTTTGCTTCCTTCTCTTGGATGCTTGTATGACACCTTCTAGTACCATAAAAGCTATTCCTCAGGGAAGAGACTTTCAGATCAGATCCAGCTCATGTCCTCTGAGTCCTGTGTCCAAAGCATATGTGTCTTCAGCAATGGGGACTTACCCTTTCACCTCTGAGAGGCTTCTCATGCCTGGTGTTAGGAGAGCATGGATCTTGAGGAGAGCATTCTTAGTCCAACTATTCTGTTTTTATGCATGGTATGGAATTTCAAACGCAAAACATGGTATATAGTTCATCTTTTATATTTACATATACTATGT
Organism: Psammomys obesus; assembly: GCF_907164565.1. NCBI lineage: Eukaryota > Metazoa > Chordata > Mammalia > Rodentia > Muridae > Psammomys > Psammomys obesus. The sequence goes on along the minus strand of NW_026592439.1, from coordinate 887,785 downwards.
GCATTGTGGGTGGGGCCCTTCCTGCCTGGGCTGGTGGACCTGGGTTCTGTGAGAAAGCATGCTCAGCAAGCCAGTAAGCAGCACCCCTTCATGGCCTCTGCACCAGTTCCTGCCTCTAGGTTCCCAAAGTTAAAAGATTTTTATCCTGCCCTGACTTCCTTTGATGGTGAGCAGTGATGTGGAAGTGCAAACCCAATTAACCCTTTCCTCCCCAAGTTACTTTGGTCATGGTGTTTGATCACAGCAATAGAAACACTAAGTGCCCTTACTTGCTAAGCCATTTCCCTGGTCTTTAAGAGTTATTTTTAACAATCTAGTTACAATTCTTTATCAAATATACACTCGTCACTTATTTTCTTCCTAGTCTGCAGTTAATTAAAAGTGAATTAATCTCAGCACTCAGGAGGCAAAGACAGCAGGGTCCTCTAAGGGTTTGAGGACGGCCTAGTCTACAAAGGGAGTTCCAGGCCAGTTAAGGATACATAGTAAGATTTTGTCTCAAAACAAACAAATGAACAAACAAACAGTCTTGAGAATAGTGTCTTGTTTGTTTGTCAAGACAGTGTTTCTCTGTGTAGCCATGGCTGTCCTAAAACTCACTCTGTAGACCAGGCTGGCCTTGAACTCAGAGATCCATCTGCCCGTCTCTGCCTCTTGAGTACTGAGGTTAAAGGTGTGAACAGCTTGAAAATGGAAATTCTCAGTTTAGGTGAATTCTAACTTAACATTTCCTTTTGTGTACCCTGTTCTTGGCATCATGTCTAAGAAAATTTTGCTTTTCCCAAAGTTACAAAGATTTTTATCCAACTCTTTTGTTGCTGATTGGAGACAAGGTTTCACTATGTAGACCTGAATGATGCTGAGCTTTACGTGATTTCCTGCCTCTGCCTTTGGAGTGCTAGGATTAGAGGCACTGCCCATGATGCCTTGCTTTCTTCTAGGAGTTTCTTTATGCATACAGACATATGTGCTTGTGTATATGGTACTTTAAGCCCAAGGCCACATACATGCTGCTCTATCACCAAACAATACTCCAGCTCTAGTTTTGTAATCAGTTTTGTGGTAGGTTATTAATTTTGCATGTGAATGCCTCTGACTTAGTGAAAAATCGACCATTTGTAGGTGGATTTGTATTTGGGACTTCCTGTTGTGTCCCATTTAGCTCATTTGTCTTTATACCTATGCCCCTCGTGTCCTGATTAATTTATGTTATATAAATACACTTTATTCTTTTTCAATTGAATTTTGGTCCTTTGAATTTCTTAATTTGAAGTGGGAAGATACAATTAAAAATTCTTTTTAGACAGGGTTTCTCTGTGTAACCTTTGGCTGTCCTGGAATTCGCTCCATAGACCAGGGTAGCCTCGAACTCAAAGAGATCTGCCTGCTTCTGCCTACCAAATGCTGAGACTAAAGGCGTGTGCCACCACAGTCCGTTGACTTGCTATGTAACGTTTACAATCACCTTGTCAATATCGTCCTTCCGTCTTGCCCTGCTTTGTTTATATTTAATTATTTTTAAAAATATTTGCCAATTATGTATACAAATTATTTTTAGTTTTAAATTATTTGTGTGTGTCTGTGTATGGTTCTGCACATGTATGTACAGGTATTCTCAGATTTTCTGGAAATGGAGCTACAGGTTCATGAGCCTCCATGTGGGGACTGGGAATGGAACCCATGCCTTCTGGAAGAGCAGCCAGTGCTCTTATCTGCTGAGCAATCTCTCCAGCCCATTTATTTTATGTGTATAAGCAAGTCTCTGTGCTACTTGTATGCCTAGTGCCCACAGAGGGCATAAGGGGGCACCAGATCCCCTGGAAATGAATTTACAGATGTTTGTGAGCTGCTGAGAATTGAACCCCGAGTCCTCTGGAAGAACAGCCTTCTCTTGACTGCTGAGTCATCTACCTATCTCCCCACCCCCACGCTCCTCCATCCCTCTGAGACAGCCTGATTTGTAGCCCAGGCTAGCTTGGAACTTACCATGTAGTCCTGAACTCATGGCAATCCTCTTGCCTTTTCTTCCTGTTTCAATTACAGGTATGAGCTAGTGGCCCATCTTGTCTCTTTTCTTTCTTTTATCTTTTTAAAAATTTATTTTGTTGATTCACTTTGTTTTTTTTTGTTTTGTTTTGTTTTGTTTTGTTTTTTCTGTTTGTTTTTCAAGACAGGGTTTCTCTGTGTGTATGTAGCCCTGGCTGGCCTTGAACTCACAGACCTCTGCCTGCCCCTGCCTCCCAATGCTGGGATCAAAGGCACGTGCACCACCACCTGCCTAATTTCTCTCATATACTACGTCCCAACTGCAGTTCCCTTCCTTCCACAATTTCTGTTTTTTTTAAAGGAACGTTATGGTTTTGTTTGAAATGAATTTAATCTATAGATCCAATTTGGGTAGAATGAAATATTTTCTTCTCCCTCCCTTTCTTCCTTCTTTCCTTCTTCCCTTCCTTTTTTCCCTCTTTCTTCTCTGTTTCCTCTTTCTCTCTCTCTTTCTTTTTAATATTTTGAAACAAGTTCTCACTCTGTATCCCTGGATGGCCTTGGACTTGTGCGCTCCTCCTGCCTTGGCCTCCCGCTTGCTGGGGTTTCAAGTGTGTGCCATCACACTCAGCTGAAAAGGAAAATCTTAATATTACTGAGTTTTTCACTCCATGAACATGTCACCATTCCATTTATTTAGATCCTCCTTGATCTGATTAGTGTTTTGCAGTTTTCGCTGAACATGACTGAACATTTTATTTTATTCACATTGTATATGTTTTGTGCTCTTATAAATAGTATATTTTAAATAGTATTGTGACCTCTTCCAAAACCTCATGACCTCTGCCATTGGGCTACATCTTCAAGCTCCACTCGCCTTCCTGCTTTTGAGACAGGGTCTTGCTATGGCCTCTAGGCTGGCCTTGCACTCCAAGACTCCAGCTGTCCTTTGACAGACCCCCAAGTGGTTGGGGACATAGGCTCATAACATTGCATCCAGCTAAACTGTATTCTACATTGCGTGTGTATCCATTGCTAGTGTTAAGGGTTGTGTTGTATTCCTTTTAGAGGTTGGAGAGATGGCTCAGGTTAAGAGCACTGGGTGCTCTTTTAGAAGATCTGAATTTGATTCTAGCACCCACATGGCAGTTTGCAATTGTCTGTAACTCCAGTTCTAGTATATTTAATGTCTTCTTCTGGCCTCTTTAAACATTAGGGACAAATGAAGTGTATAGACCATACATGCAGGCAAAACACTCATATACATAAACACACACACACACACACACACACACACACACACAGAGAGAGAGAGAGAGAGAGAGACAGAGAGAGAGAGAGAAAACTCCCTTCCTCCATTGAAGTTCTAACCTTTGGTATTTGTAAATTTGACCTTGCTTAGAAACAGGGTCCTTGCCATCACTGTCTGTGGTAATTTTTAGGGCATTCTTAGGACAGTAAGACAACCAGTATATATAGAACTAATCGACTCTCCCATCTTTGGAATTTTAATTAAGGGCTTTGCACATATCATGCAAGTACTCTACCACTGTCCTTTTTTGTCATTGTGTGTGATGTCTGAATGTACACACCCCACTTCTTTTTCCTTTTTATTTTGAGACAAAGTTTTACTAAGTTGCCCAAGCTGGCCTTGAGACCACTCTGCAGCCTGGGTAGGTGTTGAACTAGAAATCCTCCTGCCTCAGCCTCCAGAATAGCTAAGGTAGTGGGCTTGTACTACCCAGCCTAGCCAATTTTTTTTTCCTGTATTGGTCTGTCTTCATAAAATGAGTGGGGAATTATTTCTCCTGCTTCATTTTTATGAATGAGTTTACGTAGCGGGTATAAAGAGCTGGTCCTGGTTTAAGGGCACTTGCTGCTCTCCCAGAGGACTGGAGTTTGGTTCCCAGCATCCGCATTGGGCAGCTTATAACTGCCTGTGACCAGCCCCAGGAAATTCAACACCATCTTTTATCCTCTGCAGGCACTTGCACACACATAACGTACTCTCATACATACACATACATAATGTACAAAAAAATCTTATGTTAAGGAAATAAAAATCACATTGGCTTGTGGGGAGGAGAGGGGTTGGAAGAGGTAAAGTTCTGAATACATCAAGTTGGGCATGGGCACCGAAGGAAGATTATGTACTTCTTTGAAAACATTAACATTTTAGGTACTGTGCTGGCTAGTTTTATGTCAACTCGATACAAGGTATAGTAGTCACTGGAGAGGAGGGAGCCTCAATGGAGAAAACGCCTCTATAAGACTGAGCTGTAGGTAAGCCTGCAGCTTAATTTTCTTAAGTGGTGACTGGTATGGGAGGCCCCAGCTCATTGTGGGCGGTGCCACCCCTGGGCAGGTGGCCCTGGGTTCTATAAGAAAGCAAGCTGAGCAAGCCAGGGGGAGCAAGGAAGTAAGCAGCACCCCTCCATGGTCTCTGCATTAGCTCCTGTCTCCAGGATCCTGCCCTGCTTGAGTTCCTGTCCTGACTTCCTTTGATGATGAACAGTGCTGTGGAAGTATAAACCAAATAAACCCTTTACTCCCCAACCTGCTTCTGGTCATGATGTTTCATTACAGCAATAGTAATCCTAAGTAGTACAGGTACCCAAAGAATGTCCATGTCTAAATGCCTAGTAGGAAGTCGGCAACTGGAATCTGATGCTTAGATGAGAGGAGTCTGAAGTGTTAGTGAGCACTGACTGCATTGACAGGAGAGTATGACACTGTCTTGGGAGAGCAGAGTGAAGAGTAACAGAGCACAGGGATGGAGTCTAGGCATTTAAGAGGAGGAAGGTATCTCAGGGAGCTTTGTGTGGAAGGTAGAAGGAAAGATATGGGTGAGGAATCTATTCCTTTAAGAAGGTAAGATAAGACAGTGGTATAGCTCAGCTGGCAGAGCACTTACCAGGCACACCTGACACCCTGAGCTCCATTCCCATCACCGTACAAACTGGACACCGCGGCACATATCAGCTGTCCCAGCACTTGGGAGGAGGTGAAGCAGGAAGATCAGAAGTTCAAGACCATTCTTGGTTACAGAGTTGTACTGGGTCCGGGGAGAAGGTAGAAGGGGAAGGAAGAGAAAGCTGAAGCAAAGATGGGTACTGAGTGGAGGGAGGTGTTTGGTTTTGTAATGTGAGATGCAGGTCAGTGAAGAGGTCAGAGTCAGGAATGGGAGAGACTGGGCTTAACAGACAGAGAAGGAAAAAGACAAGACCAGCCTCCTGGAGGGATTAGTCCCAAAGAGGAATAGGACAGTCATTTACTCTTTCAGAGAGGAGGAGGGAAATCAAGAGGTTTGTGGTGGTGAGTGAGATGCTCCTCCCACTATCCGGTATTTGAATGCTTTGTTCTCAGCTGGTGGCACTGTTCGGAAAGGCTCTGGCTACGGCCTTATTGGAGAAGGAATGTCACTGTCGGTGGGCTTTCAGACTTCAAATCCTGCTAGCGTTTCAAGTTCTGCTTCCTACTGTCCAAGATCTGAGCCTCCAGCTTCTGCTCCCCCTACATCTACATCTGCTGTTTTCTGCCCCACTTCACCACCCTGATGGACTCTCATCCTTCCAGAACCAGGAGCCAAATAAACCTTTCTTTAAATTGATCTGGTCATGATGTTTTATCACAGGAACAGAAAAGTAACCAAAAGGAAGTTATAGTAGTGATTCTTACATTAGAATCATCACTAAGGTAACTAAAAAAAAAAAAAAAAAAAATCAATAGTTGTACAACACCTTGGAAGTTTCTGATTTTATTAGTCTGGGATGCATCTTGGGCATTGCTGTATTTTTCAGTGTCTCGCAAGAGATTATAATCTGTGATGAAGGCTGAGAATCACTGGTTTTAATTTGTAGGTAACTTTTTATATTGGTGATAATGGAGTTGGAGTCAAGGAAACTCACAATTACAATTAAGGAAAGCTGAATGAGTAGAGAGCCACAAAAGTTTGAGATAGATGAAAAGTGGAGAACAGAAAAAAAAAAAATAGAAAGGAAGGGAATGGATAGCAGCCTAGTGGCTTTTATATCCCAGAGGTCTAGAAATGATGAAGCTCAGTCCTTTTCTCCCTGTCTCCCTCCCTTCTTCCTCTTCTGGTTTTGTTTTGTTTTGTTGAGGCTGAATTTCATCATGTAGCTCTGGCTTGCCAAGAACTCTCTGTGCAGACCAGGCTAACTCTAAAACCATGGAGTTCCACTGGAGGTAAAAGTGTGCCCTGGCACATTCCAACTGAGTCTTTTATCTTTAAGAAATCAAGTTGTTTGTGAGAGAGGCACCTCACACCGATGCTACAGAGACGCAGAAGAGTTATTGACCAGTTAAGGGCTTTTGTGTGTTGCTTTTCTTCTTCTTTTCATTAAAAGACAAGAACTTAGGAGTTCTAGAGTTTAGGTTGGGTTTGGAAATCCCCACATACATGCTGGATCCGACAGAGAGCCTTACATAGGTTGTGCCAGTCATCAAGCCATATCCACAACCCCTTGTTTTTCTGAGGTGGGGGTCATGCTATGTGAATTAAGGAGGCCTGGAACTTGGTATATAGCTCCAGCTAGCCTTGACATGTCTCCATCCTTTTGCTTCTACCTCTGGAATCCTGAGTGTGTCATCATTCTGGTTTACAGGTATTTTTGCAAGAATTAAGAACAGCCCTTCCAGGAAGGTGGGCAAGGGCTAGGAGGAGCTCTAATTGTCTCCTTCCTAGATTTATCCTTAGAATAGTAAGAAGATAGTGGCTGTGGCCTGGCTTGGGTGCCTTATTGTGGTCAACAAACCTGATGGGTAACAGAAATTTCTAGTTCGTCACATTGAAACATCGCTTTCCCAGCATTTAATGGTGGCCCATAACTGCCTATAACTCTAGTTACAGGGGATTTGACACCTTCTCCTGGCCTCCTTGGACATTAGGTATACATGTTGTCCACACACCTACATGTAGGTAAAACCACTCATGCACATAGAATAAAAATAACAAATCTTCCTTTTTTAGAGAGCAATACTGTTTAAAAAAATTGTCCTACTTTTCATTAAAGCATTAAACCTAATCTCTACCATGAGAACAAGGACTGATATTCGGGAACAGCTTTATTGACACAGGAAGCAGACATTTTTTTTCTATAGCTTGTACTGTCCTCCTGAAGAGAAGTGTGGTGGCTTGAACAGGAATGTTCCCCACAGACTCATGTGTTTGAATATTTGGTCCATAGAGAATGGCACTATTAGGAGGTGTGGCCTTGTTGGAGTAGGTGTGGCTTTGTTGGGGAGGTCTGTCCCTAGGAAGTGGGCTCGCTCAGAAGTTCAAGCCAGTTCGCTGTCTGCTGCCTGAGGATCCAGATGTAGAACTGTCAGGTCCTTCTCCAGCACCACGTCTGTCTGCAGGCATGCATGAAGCATACTGTCATGCTTCCCGCCATGAAGATAATAGACTAAAACTCTTGATGTGTAAGCCAGCCCCAGTTACATGTTTCCCTGTTTAAGAGTTGCCATAGTCATGGTGTCTCTTCACAGAAATAAAACCCAAAGACAAGAAGCTCCACTCAATTCTAGAGCTCCTTCAATCTTCCTTGACAGACAAAACCTCCCAAAGTTTCTGAGATACCTCTGGGATGTCTGCCTGCTCCATCCTTGCTGCCCAAGTCCATGAACTGGTAAGGAGGTAAACGAGCCTTTACTGAAGACCTTGGCTCCTCGCACTCGGAGTCTTCCTCCCTGAATAAGACTCTTGAAAACAAACAAACAAACAAACAAAGGGGTCCCTAGGCATAGAACATGGAGGGAAAGGAAGCCTGACTGGAAATTTACTGGTGCCCTGTGGATATATGGAGGGCTGCTTCTGTTACCTCATTGTTACCTTTTACATGACTAGAACTGAGGTTTGAAGAAATAAGGAAGTTGTCTGTGCATTCAACCTCCAAGAATGGTAAGCCAGATGTGGCGGCATTTGGGAGGCTGAGGCAGGAGGGCTTTAAATTCCAACCCAGCCTGACTACTTAAAGAAACCTGGATTACATAATGAATGAAAAAAAAAAAAAAAAGAAACAAAATACCTCCAAAAAAACCCCAAACTTCAATTTGTCCTACTACAAATTCCTTCAGGGTCCAGGGCTCCCTGGTTTCCAGCCTTCCTCTGCTTCTGCAGGTTTTCCTCGGGAAAATTGTGTTAAGATGTCACCTACCTCAGCGTTCTGGCAATCTTCTTCTTCCTAAAGGATTAGGCAAAGTCGTTTGCAGAGAGCTGTCGGAAAGGATACACTAGGACAATCACCTTTAATGTTGGATACCTCCAAACGGCTGTTGTCACTGCAGATGTAATTTCTCAACTACATCTCATCATCTGAGGAGAGAAAGAACTGAATGTATCCCGTCTCATGTCTAAGGTATTTACATGACATCCTGACTTACATTTCAAGCACTGGCTGGGGCCAATCTACAAAATCATTTGTAATTCTGACGTCAGAAACTCATTTCCAATTCTTTGGGGCCTTCTCAGGTCTGGGGCACAAGCTGGCAGAATGAGAATATAGTATACACTAAACATAAAGAGAGAGAGCCTGCTAGTGACATGGCAGTTCCAACACCATCCAGCTGTAAACTCGTGCTCAACATTGGACGTGTGCTTTGACCAGGACAGGGGACTCTGATGTCTTTCCTATCTCCTCTTACTGTCTCCTGCCCTTCTACCACTTCCCTTATATTCCTGGTGCGGCTACAAGAGCAGCTCAGTGCCTGGTAGGTGAAAGAGGGTCAGCGTGTTTGTACAGACTACAGTACTTGAAACCATGACAGGATTTCAAGCAGTCTTGCTGCTAGGTTCTTTGCTAACCCGTGTGGGAACAGCAGTTGAGGAAAAGCAAAAGTTTGGGCAAAGCAGAAGGGATTTGTTCACCTTTGAACAGCCACAACGCAAAGACAATCTGTCCTCATTTGGGGACTGGTTAGAAGGCATAGCAGAGAAGAGACTGAGTTTTAGGAAAGACTCCATCAGAGTCGCCTTCTCTGGGATTTCTTAAATCATAAGGTTGGGAGGGGAGGTATCAGAATTGAAAGGTGGGGACGGTGGGGGTGTTGAGACGTGTGTGTGAAGACGCTTTTGAAGCAGTACTGCTCTGGGCAAATGGCAGGTTGCAAGGTAAATACTACCAGCGGCAATATAATAACATGTTGGCTTTCACTCACTGCGAGGGCAACCTGGCCTTCCCACAGCCACTTTGTGGTGGGCTCACCCCTGTTGGGTTCCTAGTTTGTGCTCTGAAGTGGAAATGCCATAAACGTGCTAGATATTTTGTGCTAACCTACGCTCCCTGGGTCCTACCTTCAAAGCTAAACTACCCAAAAGTCCTAGCTAGGGTGGAGAGCAAGGAGTTCCGCACCCTCCCAGGGATTTTTTACCATAGCCTTCCCGGGAGAAGGCCCCCCTCTCCTCCGCCGCCCAAAGTCGCGGGGCCTCGTCCTCTTCTCCCCCTCCCCCACTCCCCTAGGGCAGGATTCCCTTTGTAATTAATCCCAACACTCAAACCAGAGGGGAGGAAAACGTGTTAATGAGCGAGCGTCCCAGTCTGACTAGGCGGTCTGTGCTCACAGCTAGAACACAAAGTAATTAAATTATTTTTGGGAGAAGGGGGGTATGGTGTCAGGGAAATCCCGTATACAAGGGAGAGGGGCCCGTCTCTTGTCACTAATTAATATCAGGGATGACCCTTTTCGCAGCTCTGGGTCGGGGGTGGGTGGGTGGAAATCTATCTTCCCACGTCTCAGATTCCATTGGATTTTGTGTGGCGGGGTTTGTGGTCCCAAAGAATATGGCCAGCTCAGGGCCTAGGCGAAAGGTCTTCAAGGGGTTCCTAGAAGACAGCTCCAAGAGGGTCCAGAGGGCTGGACCAAAGCACAGATCCGAGGCAGCATCAAACACACCTTCCTGGCCGGGTCCGCAAGCCGGGTGCGGATTCCCAGGATCCCGAGGGCGCAGGGCATGGCCAGGCGCAGGGCTGGGGGTGCCGCGACTCGGGGAAGAGCCGGGCCGCAGACAATGGACGCAGCAGCGGGAGGGGCGGCGACCGCGGGAACAGCCGGGAGGCGGCACCTGGGATCTCGCTCCCCGCCCCCTGCCTTCCCCCGGTCCCCTCCCCTTCTGTCCCCTCCCCCTCCGCCGCCGGCTCGAGATCTGATTCCTGATCCCCGATCGCTTGGTCCTGGGTCCCGCCATGGGAGCCTGAGAGCGCCCTGCAGTTCCCCCCCGGCCCCCTGCCCCCGGGGCCTCGAGGGGGAAAGAGGCGAGTGGTCTGGGACGGAGCCGGGGTGAGCGCCCTCAGGAGTCCCCCCTCGCCGAACCCCATCGCCCGCGCTGCCGGTCCTGGAGCGGGGAGTTCGGAACGACCCGGTGCGCTGCGGATACAAAGGCGCGGAGCTGAGCGGGGCGTGCGCCCAGTCCACCCGGCTGTTCGCAGCGGCGGGTGAGTGGCGGGCCGCGGGGGCGCGGGCAAAGTTTGCAAAAAAAAAAAAAAAAAAAGGGAAAGAAAGAAAGCAGAGAGGGGAAAAAAAAAAAAAGAAATCATGCAAAGGACCAGGGAGCGTCCGGCCATGGAGAAAGCGGGGTGGCTTCTGGGGGAAGGGGGGCTCCAGGCACCCCCCTTCCGGTCTGCTCTCCACTGCACAGCGGAGTGCCCCAACTTTGGGGAGGGGAAGGGGCGCATGGGGAAGGGGCGGAGCCCAGGCCTTAAGAGCCGGGGACTTTCCTGGGCCAGGGGGCCCGGGCCCGCCGCCTGAACGATCCCAAGGGAACCCATTGAAGCCGGGGATTGGGGAGCGTGTGTTGGAGGTGGTGGGAGAGGCCGTGGAAGGATCGGAGGCTGGAGGTATTGGCAGCTGAAGGTATGTTGGGATGCATACACACCTTTGGAGTGTGGGGAGGGAAGGGGCAGGAATATGTTCAGGGTGTAGAGGGGATCCCCGAGAGATGGTTCTGGGCAGCAGTGTGTGTGTGTGTGTGTGTGTGTGTGCGTGCGTGCAGCCCAGAGATGGGACTTGCGGCGATACCCGGGAATGTGTGTCGGGGTGGGTGGGGGCCACCGACGACATTATCTCTTTCCCTCGTCCTATTTATTCATCCAAGGTCCTGGTCCCTGCATTAGTGAGTTTTAAAGGGTTCGTTGTGTGTGGGGGATTGGTATGCGTGATTCTTTGTTTTTGTGTGTGCACACGCTTTGACATGATGTGTGTTCCTGCAGGTGGGCCCTGGGTTTGGATGTGTAGGTGTGTATGTGTGTGTGTGAGAGAGAGAGAGAGAGAGAGAGAGAGAGAGAGAGAGAGAGAGAGCTGACCAGCTAGCCAAACACATACATCTGCTGTGTGTTTGGGTATGTATTTGTGTGTATACTCAAGGGAAGGGGTGTGTGTCTGTGTGTATACTCAAGGGAAGGGGTGTGTGTCTGTGTGTGTATGTGCTTAGAGAGGGGCTTATGGGAAAAGGTGGGTAGGTATTGGAGAAGGTGGGTTTATAAGAGCAGAATGGGTGGTAGGCATATGTGGAAATACGTGTGTGTGCACCTGTGTGGTGGGAAGGGGTGTGTGTGTGTGTGTGTGTGTGTGTATCTGTGCTCTTGTGAGTAACCGGTACTGATGGGTAGGTGTGGATGTGTGTGCTGGCCTTTGCTAGGGTGTGTATTTTTGAGTGTGTATTGGGGGTACCTCTTGTCTCTGCAGGCAGATTTTCCTGGCAGAACGCCCACAGGGACGGCTGACTGCAGGCTCTGAATGGCCCCGCTTAGTTAGATTCAAGGGTGATGTCTTGAGCATCCGAGATCCCAATGGGGACTGTGCATTTGGGGGCTAGTGAGTTGTCTTAAGAGGCGCTTATCTGGGGAGATGGACTTTTCTGGAAGATGCTGTGCATTGTGGGGAATGGGGAATAGGTTCAGGGGAGGTGGAGGGGCACTGTATTCCTAAAGGAGATTTTGGGGTTCAGGGAGTCAAGGACACAAATAAGAGCAGTGACCTTTCTCACTGTCATAGGCTGGGCTTCAGTGTTCTTCAAGGCCATATGCCTGTCTTCTCTGCCCCAGTTTCTCTCTGAGGCCATGGCTCTCAGGCACTGACATCTTGACGGTGGCTACTTCAGAGCCCGCCAACTCTGCCCTGCCTCTAGGACACTGAGGAGTGTGGGCTGGAGGTGAGGAGAAGCCTGCACCAAGGCGTGAGACCTGAAAGGGAGTTGTAGGATTGAGAAAGTGGCATGGGGTGCTTCTCTGGGAGTTTTTCCAAGTGTGTCCAAGTAGTTGACCCTGCCCTTTCTTGATGACAGGCACTCTTTAGGTAGAGTGTGTGAATGTGTGTGTACATGTATGGGGGCGTGAGTGCCTGTATGTGCGTGTGTGTACGCGATCGAGTGTGAGTCTGTGTGCGTGTTTCTGTGTTTACGTTTGTCTGTTTGTGAGTTCCTGTGTGTGTGCTTGTGTTCAAGTGTGTGTGAGCGTGTTTCTGTGGGTTCATGTGTGTTTCTCTGTGTGTTTGTTGGAGCTGAGCTTGGGAGAGGCCTGATGTCCACATGGTGGGAAAAGAGTGTATTCGTCATCATGAGAGTGGGTGGGAAGTTAAGACTGAGGAACAGCTCCCTTTGCTCTTGTTCATTCTCTTTTGGGGTGAAGGGAAGAAAGGGGTGGTCTTCTTCTCTGGAACCCAATCCCTGTTCCCACATTCGTGTTGTTTTCAACCAGTTTCCTCCTGCTGCCAGAGGTTAGTTAGGCGGAGACACTGGTTCTAAGACAGAGGCTGGAGTTGCACATGCCCATTAGGGTCCTGGGTAATTGCAACTGGAATGTTGGTCTTTAATGGGCATGTGCAGTTGGAATGTTCCATCTTTAGCCCTCAGAGCTCCCTACCCTTCATAAAGCCCGAGGAGAAGAGGGGAGGGGTTTAAAAAATGTTGGAGTAGGAAGAGGAACAGGGTAGGAGAGGACTAGATTTCTTGCCCCCACCACCGCCAGTGTTTCATTCCTTCAAACCAGACACCTATCAGATGGTTTTTCCCAGGGCCTGCAAGGCGCCTCTAAGACAGGTGCCCTGGTTTTTTGGCATACCTCATTTGCTCAGTGTGTGCTCCCTGCCAGTAGGAGTTGTCCTCTAAGCTGGAGGAATTGTGGTCCGACAATAGGAAGTGCCATTTCAAAGAGTACTTCCAGGCTGGGAACCAGTGGCCACATCGGGCCCCTCCTCCTCCATTGTCTTGGTCCTGCTTTCTACTTTCTCTAATTCCCCTTGCAGGGTTTCCTTCTTTGGTGTCTCTTCCTCTGCTCTCTCACCTTCTTGTAGGTCTTGAGGAGGAAGAGCTTCCTTCTCTCTGGCCCTTCATTCCCTCTGAGTCTTAGGGACTCCAGTTTTCTCCTTTGCTGGCTCCTACGCCATGAGGCCAAAAGGAAGAGCCAGACAGTTTCCCTTAGTGCTAAGAGAAGTGTGGCCTGATGCATGTAATTAAGCCTCATTCCTGGGTGTTTTAAGACACCATCCTCCGAGCCCACACTGAACCCACCCACAAGGAACCCCAAGTCCCCCACCCTGCACTGTGACAGCTCTCCTTTGTTGACAGTTTGCTCTGAATGCCACATCCTAACTGTGTGGCCTCAGACAGAACGGCTAACTTTTGAAAGCCTCACCTGTTACACTGGCGATCGGCCCCACCTCTTAGGTTTACGAGGACCACATGAAATAATCTGGGAAGAGTGTGTTCCTCAGTGCCTGGTGCAGGGGAAAAGACTCACTAATCCTGGCTGTTGTGGCCACGGATGTATTAAGGATGAGGGCTGGGCCGTAGGGCAAGGGAGTGGAAGGAGGCTTTACTGTGCTTTTCTCTCGCAGGCCACAGTCCACTTTCTGCCAGGTGCTGTGTGAAACACGGGGGATGGAGGGGGGGGAAGATGACACCGTTGGCAGGGTAAACGTGCTTGGACACGTCGATCCCCTTAACCCTCCTCGTGCCGTATGGAGGTGTATTCTGCAGGCCCTTGCGGCATAGAGTTTGGTTCAGAGGTGGAGTCTTGGGCAAGGTGCCTGAAGGAGATGTGTTGGACACTGGGTTTTTAGAAGTTGCCACGGAATGAACTTCCTTGAAGAGAATGGAGTTCGGCACACAGGCAGTACTGTTCGGCCATGTGTGTCTGGTTGTGGAGCGTTTGCGCTAGCCCTTCGAGGACCGCAGACACATTGGACTGTTGTTGCCAGGGCGCTGCTGTTTAGTCCCACCTTCCCCCACGCCACGCACACACCTGCTTTCTGTTCTGTGTGAAGTTACCTGTTCTGGCTCTCCCCTCTAAATGTCATCATTTTATGTCTGGCTTCCTCTCAGATTGTTTGCTAGGCTCATTCATCACCCCTTTCTATGGCTCAGTAATATTCTACTGCATGTGTATTCCTTAGCCGAGCCCACTCATTTATTTACTTATTTTGGGACAAGGTCTTGCTTCTTATCTTTGGCTGGCCTGGAGCTCACTGTATAGACTGGGCTGGCCTGGAGCTCGTAGAGATCTGCCTGTCTCTCTGGCTCCTGAGTGCAGGAATTCAAGTCCTGCTCCAGCACACCTGGCCCTTCTTAACCATTTGTTTTAGAGGCCAGGAAGACAAGGGAGAGAACTGACGGGCTTGTTGGTTGAGGCTGAGCATGAGCAAGAAGGTGAGTGGGAAGTTTGCTACTCCTGGGATGCTGAAGTATGAAGCAGAGATTTGGCCTCAGTTTCCCTAGCTATAAAAACAAAATTAACGATCCCTTTCCTTTCCTGTGCTGTGGTGTTTGTTGGTGGAGGTGGAGGCATCAGGGAGAGGAGAGGCTGGGATCCTCCTCTGTCAGTATGTATGTATGTATGTATGTATGTATGTATGTATGTATGTATGTATGTATGTATGTATTTATTTTTAAACCTTCCCTTTCCTCCTCTTGGAAGGTCCCACCTGTGCGCTGTGTGTGTTTGTACTCTTATCCCCATGTGATTCATCTTCCTGCTTTGCCTCCAATCAGCTTCTTCTCCCTCCCAGTTGACCTGAGACCTGAGACCTCTCACTCTCTACAGGTGGGTGATCCTCTGCTCCATGTGATGTTCATGGCCTCCCTCTCCTGTTTGTCCTTCGACAGCCCTTTTGTCAGCTTCTCTGCTGTGATCTGGATAGAACTGCAGTGTGCCATGCAGAATCTTTGCATCCCTCTCCCCCCCCTTGGTACAGAGTGGGAGGCAGAGGCCTCTCTGGTGGGGCCCGTTGGAAATGAGCTGTTGCGGTGCCAGTCTTATGCCCCTGGCAAGGTTGGTAATTACAGACAAGACAGCTGGGAATGGGTTTGGGAAAAAGCGAGCTTGGAATCAGCAGAACTAGGGCTATCCTGGTAATCAGGGTGGGGCCCTGCGAGGGGAGACTGGGCAGTGTCTGGGGGCTGGGTTGGGGCAGGAAGCTTGGGGCCTCCTTCCCCTGCCCATCAGTGAATAGCTAGGATAAGAGCCTGGAAAAGAGTGGGAAGCCATTGCATCCTAGGCCTGACCTCACTGAGGAAGAGGGAGGAGACAAGAGAAGATGGGGGACCTAAGAGCTCCTGAAAAAAATGTATCAGTGTGGGGTTAATCCCTGACCCATAATCATGGGGTGAGCCACCTCTGCTGCCAAAGATGAGCCCTCCTTATTCTGGGTGGAATCTACTTTTTATAATGAGGCTCTAGGAAAAGAAGTGGAAGGACTGACTGTGCAGGCCCTAAAAGAGCTGGGAAACCAACATTTACTGAGCATCAGTTTTTAATCTGTCCTTCTGTTTATCCATCCATCCATCCACGTATGTATGTGTCTATCCATCCATCCATGTATCTATGTGTCTATGTATGTATGTATGTATGTATGTATGTATGTATGTATGTATGTATGTATGTATCTGTCTATCTATTTACCCACCCATCTATCCATCTACCTACCTACCTTTTTTTTTTTTTTTTTTAGGCAGGGTCTCACTGTGTGTCTCTGACTGGCCAGGAACTTGCTTTGTATACCAGGTTGGCCTCAAACTCACAGAGACCTGTCTAACTCAGGCTCTCAAGTGCTGGGGTCACAAAGGCACGTGGCTATTGCACCCAGCCTTGTTAAGCATCTTGTATGCTACAGCTCCTGTGACTTTCTGATCATACAGTATGATACAGACAACTGTTGTCCCCATTTTACAGACAGGAAAATAAATTCAGAGAAGGCAAGAAAGTCTTCAAAGATGGTGTAGCTCCTAAAGGCTGTTTTGGTCTCTGTGATTTCTTTGCTTTTCAGTTTTCCTTTTCCCAAAGCACTCTCTTCATCTTTCCCTGCTGTCCCCCCAATTCTCTGTGATTGCACATTCTTGGCTTTAATCTTGAATGTGACTAACTCCTCTTCCGCCTTCCGCCTTAGAAAGCTAACCTGAGTCCGTATTCTCCTGATGAGTAGAGACAGCTACCTCTAAGGGTGAGAACCAGATGGGGTCTTATGGAGGAGCCAGTCTTTCTCAAGGAGGAGCACCTCATTGTCTAGGCCACGGCAGGGCTCCTGTTGGAGCTGAAGCCCTTCCTTTCTGTGTGGAGTCTTGTGTGGAGAGGGACCTGGCCATCACTGTCGTGGGATTTTTCCCCGAAGTCCTATCTGTAGTACCTCAAGTTCTGCTCTCACCAGTGCCTGGCTTCCCTAGCCTGGATGGAAGGTGGGAGGGGGTTTGTGAATGGGGGCTCTGGCTTTTTAGGGGAAAGGAGGAGGTCAGACAGAAACAGGTGCTGAGCCTGAGGTGTGATGTGGTAACTCTGAAAACCAGCCAAGTGTGAACAGAAATGCGTACTTTGTCACCTGCTTTACTCCAGGAATGGAAGTGGCAGATATAAGGATGGGGGAGTTGATCTTCGGAAAGAAAGTGAGAGGCTCGGGTGAGGGGGCCGGGTGTTGTCAGGAGGGAGGAGGCTGGTTGGAACTCTGGGCCTTTTTGGCCTTCTTAGTGTTCCTCGATGTGAGTGTCCCTGGGCTGAGGTAGGTGGAGGAGGTTTCATGAAGAAATCCAGGCCTGCCCCTGCCCTCCCCGCTCCCCACACACATTGCGTCTCACACTTTGAGGCTCACTCTACTGCTTCCCCATACAATCCAGCCTTCACCCACAGTGTCCCATATGTCTTTCTTCCCCCACACTCCTTCCCCACATCTCAGCTCTCCTGGTCCACATTGCCAGCCTGAGGTTGGCTGACTTCCTCTTCCTAAATAACTCTTGCCTCGAGGCAGGGTCTGGGTGAGGAGGCTTTGAGGTCTCTTGGGGTCAGGTTGAGGCTTACTTAGGACAGGGAGGCATTTTGTTTGAGTGTGTGCAGGAAGCGGGCCTGTGGGTCAGCACATCTCCCCTACTTTCTGTTGTCCTTTTCCGTTTGTTTTCCTCTTCCACACCTCACCTGATACGTGGGGAGGGGCCTCTTGTGCCACAGCCTGGGAGGCAGCAGCCCAAAGCCCTGTGGGTGGTGAAAATGAAATGGAGCGTCCTGGCATTTCAGTCCTGGTTGCCTCTACAAAGTTCTGTGTCCTTTCTCCTCTCCCTATAGCCTCCGCCTGGGAAAGATGCCAAAGGGAATATTCATCCTGTCCAAGACTGACCAGGGATGGGTCTAGGGGAAACTAGAGGTTGGGATGCTATGGGTTGTGTGTGAGCATGCGTGTGGGTGCTGGATTGGGGGCAGGGACTTCGAGAGCCGGATTGGGGGTGGGGGTGCCAGCAGAGAGCGGAACAGGTCGCTACAGAACCTGCCTAGCCAGGGTGGGTGGAGCTGGGTGGGGCAGGCAGGAACCATTCCAGGTTTCAGAGGGGAACTAGAATGTATGCGCACGTGTATGTGTGTCAGTCTTTCGGTGTCTGGATTTGGAGGGTACCCCCTCCCTCCCCGCTTTCCACTGAGGGAGCTTCCCAGAAGGTGGAAAGGGGTGTGGCTCTGCTTTCTAGCTCCTTTCTAGTGAGTATCAGGTACCCTGGGAGGAGCCCATTTGTAGGCTCTTCCCCTGCTGCTCCTCCCTTCCCCTGCTAGGAGAAGGATCCTGCTCCCACCCCGGGGCTGTGAGGATGGTGAGCTCATGTCTGGCCCTCCTAGGAGAGTGCTTGGTTAGCAGTATGGGGGTGGGGCGCCTGGTGCCAGCTCCTGGGCATCTGGTCTTGCAGCCTTCCCACTGGGCTCCCTGAGGTCCAGCTGCCTTCTTTGGCCTCTTGGGTCTCACTAGAGTCACTGGGTCTTTTCTGAGGGTACAAGAGTGAGTCTGGGAACCCTTTTATAGGCTAAGGTGGTCGTGGTCCTTGCCCATTCTGTACCTTGGTTCTTTCTGTGATAGGAAGGGTCTAGCATGAGCCCCTTGGGATGAGTGGTTTGGCCACGTCCAAGGCTGGATGGGATTGAATGGAGTGTTAGAGTTCTTTGGAGGGGCGGTTGAGTACAGGGCTGCCCTGTCTGGAGTTGGATTATTTGGTATTGGGCTTAGGTCTGCCTGTCGCTTGTGGGGGAAGGGTCAGGGCAGGAGTCAGCAAGTCCTCCTCTCTCCTCAGCTTCTTGTAGAGTTGTTGGAAGAACCAGAGCCAGAGGGTTGCTTGCAGAAGCATCTGCTTGCCTTCAGGAGATCCCCTGAGACCCAAGTGCTAGCAAAGTTTTCCAAGCAGTAAGAGTCCAGAAAGGGCTGTCATGGAAGTAGTGACCACTGACCAGCCATTAGCTTCCCTTCTCTGGTCCTTACTTTACTGTCTGTAGAGTTGGGCGAGTCAGTCCACCGTCTCCCATCTAGGGAGAGAGAAGGGCAGAATCAGAGAGCGTCGCCACTTTCTTTAGAGATCTAAGTTAGGTGTCTGTATTTTCACTCAAATCAAAAGCTTTGAGTCTCCATTATTGCCTGATAAGGCCACCTGGTTGGACTCATCTCTGAAACTCAGGGAACAGTAGTTAGGCCAAATGCTAATAACCCTTTGCACCTTTGCTCTACTTCTTGCTGATCAGCCTTATGACTAGGTGCTCTGCCCCTGGGCGGATAGCTAAGTACCCTCCAACCCCTTCAAAGCAGGCAATCGGCGCTTGCGAGTGCAACTTGGGAGTCACTTAGCTAACCATGGGTTGTGGTGCAGAAGTCGGGGCAGGTCAGATGCCGTGAGATCCTGGTTCTTGTGGAAGAATCAGAGGGTTGTAAAGGCAAGGGTCCACAGGTGGTTGCTCCTTCAGGAGGGCTCCAAAGGAATAACTGTGCCCAGGCAGGATTACCCTTCCAGGTCCCTGGCAGAGAAGAGGAAATACGGCCTACCAGAGACAGAGCCTGGTCAAAACAGAACTTTTAGCTTCTTGTTCACTTTCCCACCTTCATCTTTTTCTGGCCAAAGTCTTCTCTCATATGAAACCCAGGTACCTCTGTTCCACAGGACCGCTACTTCCAGCCCTGTCGTATTGGTAGAGATGAAGAAGAGTTACCCCTTCTGAGGTGTACACTTATGATGTGTCCCTTTCCTCCTTTCTCCTCTGGCCGAGTTACCCTGGCTTTTGCTTCTTCCCAGATACATCCTTGTTGTGTTCTGCCTCATGACCACATCCCAGGTCTGAAGATATTGTAGGGCTAGAGCAGTGGCAAAAGAAGATAGTGACCACAGGCTCCTATGCCTGGTTGTCCTCAGTGCCTGTGGGGTATGTGTTTGTGTGCAAGCACAAACACTTGACTGTCAACTCGGCTGCTCCTATGAGTGGCGAATGGGGAAGGGTCAGTTGGTCCTGGTCCAAATTTACCCAGCACCCCTGTTACCCACATACCATATACCCCAGGGCCTTGCTCTCTCTGCCTCTTGCCAGGTTTTCAGTTTATATTTTCTAGAGGCCTCCAATTGTTTCCTGAAGAAACCAGATCCCATGCTTAGACAAAAGCTGGGGCTGCCAGAGGAGAAACCCCATTCTCTCCCCCTCTATCCCATTCCCCCACCTCTATAACCTTTCTCGCTTTGGATGCTGGGTATGGGTTCCAGGACCTGGCTGCCATCACCTAGGCAACAGGGGGCTTTGGTTGCTATGGCGATCAATGTGGGAGAAGCTGGGCAGCCGGGACAAAAGCCCCCACATTCCCTTCAGCCCTCCTCCCAATTCCCTTGGGATGATACTGAGACACATTCCATTAATTTTGTTTCTGAAAGGCCTTTGGAGGGGAGAAGGGTCTCCTTTCTGTGCCGGGGCGCTCTCTGCTCTCCCTCTCTCCTCTTTGGCCTCCTTTTAACCCCAGATAATCCATGGCTGGTTTGAGCAGGGGACTCAGTGCCTGTGTGTGTGTTGAGGAGTGGGGGGTGAGTTAAAAAACAGTGGGGCATATTCCCTTTCTACAGCGTCAGCCCCTTAGCTGGGTGCAGCTCTCTGCCCTGTGCCAAGCCCAGACTTCTCCTCCTGTCTCCTCATCGCTCTGACATTTCTACTTGTTGATCTCATCTAGTGATTCCCCTCCCCCACCTTGTTTCCTGGGAATGCTGCCCACCCGGGAGACCCTCCAAATCTGATCCTTGAGACTGATTAAGTAAGGGGAACTTCTGCCCATCTCTTTGCCTACCTTTCATCCCTTCCCATCGCTGGGATTAGCTCCCTTGGGTACCCAGAGGGGACAGAAGGCAAAGGCTTCAGAAGTTGTGGTGCTTTGTGGGCCCCTGTGTTTGGTGGGTGAGGGTGGAGCATGTTTTGCTGCGTTTTGGACCCCCCTCTGTATGCCAAGGCTGTGGGGTCTGTCTTTTGCTGGGGAGGAAGGTGGGGCCCCTCCCAGCCTAAGTAGCTGGGAACAAAGAGTCGAGAGATGACCGGCACCCTGTCTGGCTGGAGATTTATCTGCAGGGGAAACAGAGTAGCTTCACCTCACCTCTGGGTGTGTTTGAAGTAGTGGGTCTGGGTGGGGTGCCGCACTGTCGAGTTCTTTATTTAGCCCTACAATTTATTTATAACACCGCCTTCCCTAGTTTCAGAGGAAGTGGTTGGGGACTGGAGTTTGAGAGCTTATTAATTGCTTAACTATTAGTAGCTGTGCAGCCTATGAAAGCACTTCTTTCATCCCTGCAGTCCTTGTAGCTACTCCACGAAGGAGGTGTCCTCATCTCTTGTTTTACTGAAAGGCCCACCAGGCACAGCAGGGTCAGTAACTTACCCGTCGGCACACAGCTCGGCGATGGGAGGGCCAGGTTTTAAACCCGGATCTTTGTGTACATCCCGGGCTCCTTTTGCTGTTGGCTCTGTGCAGGCATTTGGGATGAGGATGAGGAAGGAGAGGGCTCTAGTGTCTGGATCCAATCCACAGCACTTCCTTTGCCATTCTGCCTCATCGCCCCCCCCCCCCCCTGTAATCCGTCAGTCTCGGAGCCTCCTGGCCCAGTTCAGTTTTTAAGAGGAGAACTAGAAAGAATAGGTGGGAACCACATCAAAAGTATTGCAGCTGCAGCGTCTGAACCCCGTACGGAGGAGTAAACCAGTAGAGTGGGTTCCCAGGGGAAGGGTTGAGGAGCCCGGTGTGTCATTTGCAGACAGAGGGATGAACATGGGACAAGCCCTGTTTGTGGCCCTGCTTTATCAAGGTTCAGGTTTGAGCTGAAGTCTATCTGTCCCCAAAGTATGTCTCTGTCACATGTTGTTGCTTTGATGGGGGGGGCAGTATTGAAATCACTGGCTCACGGATTGCCTCCATGTGGCTCTGTTAGGAGGAGAAATGAATAGATTTCACATTGATTCTTATCTCCCCTCAATGGCAGTTTCCCTGAGAGTCAGGCAGGCATATTCATTTACTGGGTGGGTATCAGTTACTTTCCCTGTGTCCACAGGATGCAAATATGTATCACTCATTCTGCTCATTCTCCAACTGTTGGCGGGTTAACGTAGCTGGAGAAAAGGTAACTTCACAAAGCAGGTCTGTTTCAGTGCTTAACATGATGAACTCCTCAGCAGCGTAGGGCCTGGTTGTGTTTATTCCTCCCTGCAAATCCACTTGTCTTGACAGTACACTCTGCCGGCCTCTGGTCTCTCCTCAGTCTCTTTGCTTGCCCTCCCCCGCCCCCCAACATGTGCAGTTTGGAGTTCTTGCATCCATTCTCCTGAGCTCAGGGCAGTGTCTCTGCATGATGCCCATACCTCCAGTTCCGACTGAAGCTCCTTGGATGCCTAGCTGCCCATTCCTCACAGCCATGAGCTCTGTGAATAAGGAACAGTAGTCACAGCCCTCTCCCACAAGCTTGCTCTTCCTCACACATGGTTCTCCCTAAACTCCATCCTCCCAAACTCGCTTCTTTTAATGCTCTGCCTTACCAGAGGCTCAGCATCTTCTCCCTTGCTCACGCTAGTTTTGTTTTTGTTTTTCCCAAGACAGGGTTTCTCTGTGTAGCTTTGGCTGTCCTGGACTCGGATTTGTAGATCAGGATGGCCTTGAACTCCCAGAGATCTGCCTGCCTGTGCCACTGCTGGGACTACAGAGGTGTGCCACCATGTCTAGCTCAAGATAGGTATTTTTATTTTGATACGTTTTACTTATTTTTGTGGGCTTGACTGGGTGTTTTTGATGTTTCTTGTCCCACTCCCCTGAGTCAGCCCTTCATCAGGTCTAGTTTTCTGTGAGTCTATTTCTTACCTCTTCCTGGGTTCTAGTGGCCAAGTCTTCCTGCTATAGGACCATCTTACTGATCTCCCCATTTCTGCTTTTTCTTTTTTCCAACTCAATTCTACACAGCTAAAGAGGCTTCTTGATGACCTGCAAATAAAAGCAGAACTCTCTGCATGGCTCCTGCTGCTTCAGCCACTCTCTCTCTCTCTCTCTCTCTCTCTCTCTCTCTCTCTCTCGTCCGTCCTCAGCTTTGTTTTTTGTTGTTCCCTAAATGCATGGAGCCACTTCTTGACGTGGCCTTCCATGGTGTCATGTCATCTCTTCCCTTCCTCGGGCGTTTTCTTCCTTTCTTGGGCATGTTCAAGGCTTCCAGACCTTCAGTTTAAAGTATGACCATGGGGTTCGGGAAGCTCAGTGTTAGAGTGCTTGCTTAGGTTCAGTCCCTGATCCTTTTGTCTGTGGTCTTGTAACCTCTTGTTCGTTTTCTTCCCCCACACCGACATGGCTGCTTGTATTTATAGGCGTAGTGGTTTAGTGTACATCTTCCCCCAGACCATAAACTCAGAGTCAGTTATACCTTAGTATCGAGAAAAGAGCGAAGCGTGTGGAGTGGGGGGGGGGGGCGGGGGGGGAGTTAGGTTTGCTTGGTCAGGGAGTGAAGGCAGGAGGTGCTCTAGGGCATGGCAATGACTTAAGTCCTGTTGCCATCGTCAGTGGAGAAGATGAGCCTGGTTGCTAGAGTAGCTGGAGCTTCTGGGAGAGTTGGGGCTAGCCTCTGAAGGATGATGGGTGGCACTTGGAAAATTGGGGAGGAGATACCATCCTCTTCTACAGAGTTAGATGTGCAGTGTGGACGGAGGAGGCTGCCGGCCAGCCTAAGTAGAGATGGTCTTTCGTCTTGCTTGTCCTGGGGCTTTAGGCTATTGGAGGATGCTTCTATTTGTTTTTTACTCCACCATGCTGTCAATCTCCACCTCCATCCATTCATCAATGAGAGAGAGAGATTATGCTAGAAAGCCTAGCGTGTAGGTATGTGCATGTGTCTCTAGGTCTCGTTTTCCTGATGGAGAATAGGAAAGTGGTGCCTTGATTCTTCGTAATGGGGTGCTCAAGTTGGGTTATTATATCTTTCTTGCTGGAGCCCATGACAGCATCTTTCTCAGCCCTGAATACTCGGCACGCTGGGTGGAGGGTCTTTCTAGCTGGCAGAGCAGCAGGAGCTAAGCCCATTGGACAGAACAGGAACCAGGAATGAGGTATCCTCAGGGAGTGGCTGGGCTTACCTGAGCTTCTGCTGGCATTTGGGGATAGTTTTTCCCCTGTGTCCTGACCTACAGGGATCCTGAGCTACCCCCTAAGCCACTGCTTTATCTTCTCAGGGAGCTGTCGCTTGAATTTCTCTGAGATAAGCCCACTCGTCCAGCAAAATAGAGTCCCTCAGGGCGACGGTTGACTTCCTAAAGGTGCCTCTTGGCCTGAAGAAGCCTGTGCTGAAGGAGGTGGCTGTGGGGCCCCCCAAGAGGCCCCAGCCCGCGGCCCTGGAGCGCTACAAGGCACGGCGTTCAGACGCCATGGACACTGAGTCCCAGTACTCGGGTTATTCCTACAAGTCGGGCCACTCCCGCAGCTCCCGAAAGCACAGGTGGGCACGGCTAGAGTGGCGGAGAGAGATCAGGCTGGTGGTGAGGTGGTGTATGCTGAGGTGGGGCTGGTTGGGGCCTGCTGAAGGGACCTTGATCCCCTCTTGACCGTTTTGTTCCTGTTTCTCTGGTTTCCTGCTGCAGAGACCGCCGGGACCGACACCGCTCTAAGAGCCGGGATGGGAGCCGAGGAGATAAATCCGTGACGATCCAGGCTCCAGGAGAACCCCTGCTGGACAATGAGTCCACCAGGGGGGATGAGCGGGTGAGCATCGGGGATAAAGTGGTTTAGATCAGACATTGTCTGATGCCTTGGGGCAGGTGGACTCTCCATGAGGCAGGGGAAAGACAGATAGATACCTGGTCTCCTAGGACAGATCCAAGATCCAAAAGGATATCTTTTTGTTTGTCTTTCAAGACAGGATTTCAAGACAGGATGTAACACAGACTGGTCTTAGTTTTTGTTGTTTTGGTGTGTTGCTTGTTTGTTTTTGTTGTGAGACGGGGTTTCGCAGTGTAGCTCTTGCTGGCATCAAACTCACAGAGAACTGCCTGCTCCTGCCTCCCGAGCTCTGGATTCAAAAGTGTGTGCCACTATGCCTGGCCCCCTAGATTGGCTTAAAAACAAAACAAAACAAAACAAAACAAAACCCCCCAAAACCAGAATTCTCCTCTCCTGAGTCCCAAATGAAGGGATTACAGATGTGCACTACTGTGCCTTCTTTTTTGTTTAGTGTTTCAAGGTGGGGCCTTGTTGCAGTGGAATTCAGGGAATTTCAATGGAAACCCTTTTGGAGGTGGTAGTTTCTACCTGATCTCAAGAGGCAGAGGTAGTTTAGCTGAGTAAGGAGAAATGTCCTTGTTACTCCAAAGCTCCCGTCAGCCAGTCAGGCTGCTGCAGGAGGAGTTAAAAGGGCAGCAGCGGTGGTGGGTGGTGGTGGGTAGCCCACAGGTTCCCTAAAGTTTCAGACGTACTATGCCCTCTGCTGTTAGCTTGTGGAACAGCATCACATAGGTCCTAGGGAAAAGGGGTTTGGGAAGAGTTGATGGAGATGAAGTCCGAGAGAAATGAGGCTGCACAGTTAAAGAGGTTACCGTGAAAAAGAATTCTTCAGGACAGTGAACATTTGTTTCTGTCCTAACCTCTGGTCCATTGCACTCGCTGAGGAGAGAGGACAGTAGGCAGAACACTGGAATTTAGGAGGGACGGGATTTGCAGTGACATGAGATTGCTCGTCTTATTATTCCTGTTCTTTTTCTTGGGAAATAACTTAGGCAATGGAGACTCTTAGCTTCTTGTTCTTGTGTGTGCGTGTGTCTGACGTTGGGAACTCTTTCCTTTCCGTGATACCAGGCCTCATGGATTTTTGAAGTGACCTTGAGATATGATTAGCTCACCTGCTATTTGGTGGGGTTCCCTAGGCCTTGATTTTGAGAGGGTAGGTAGTGTATCTGAGGTCACTGGGTGAGGGCATGGTTTCAACCCCACAGCTGACAGCGGCCAGCTCTTCAGCTTTCTATATTCAGCTCAGAATTCTTCTCCCTTCCTTGGGAGAGGAGATTCCTCAGCTCTCTAGGTCACTGGCTCTTCTAGGCCACCTCCTCCTCCACCGCACTGCATGGCTCATCATGTAGCTTGCTCCCCCTGGGTTTTTAGGGTAGGACTCTGTACGTCCATGCTGGAGGTGAACTGTGAAGTCCTGGTGGTGTTGGGACTTCTCTGTGGGATGGTGTGGGATGGCCACTGCAGAGAAAGAGCTTTGAGCAGACCACACTCTCTGGGGGAGTGGGGGAGCCCAGCCTTCCCATGCTGCCTCCACAGATCCTATACCATGTCATTTAGATGACCACCCACCAGAGGTAGCTTTATAGAGACTCATGGTGACCCTGAGTCTGCATAGTACTTCCCATATCCTATTTAGATCATTCACTGGTCTTCCTGTCCCCTGTTCTCCCCTAATGAGAACACTGCAGCAGCTCCTCGTGGTTGGAAGATAGATGATTTTTTTTTTCTTTTTAAAGGCAAGGTGTCATGTAGCTTAGGCTAGCCTTGAAGTTACTAATGTAACTGAGGATGGCTTTGAACCTCTGATCTTTCTTCCTCCACCTCCCAAGTGCTAGGATTACAGACACCATACACTGCCTCCGTGATCCGCCTGCTTCAGCCTCCTGTGTGCTGGGATTAGAGTCACACATTACCTCGCTTGGCTGCAATGTCTGTTTCTTAGCCTGGCATTGTCACCTAGACTGCCCTGGTGGCTTTGACTTCCCCTTCCTAGCCACTCTGCTCTTTGCCCCTGCGCTTGCCGGCTCTCTCATTCTTCAGGGTGCCTTGGTTCATGAATCTGTCTCTCTTTGGTTTCTGCTGAGATCACGGACTTCTGCAAAAGCTGGAAGAAGCTTAGGAGAGCCCTTCTAAAACGTGAATGTTGGAACAGTTCGTGGGCATCTTGAATAAATGCAGATTGTGGCTTGGTAGATGTGGGGGTGTGGGCCTCTAGTTCTGCATTTCTCACATGCTCCCAGGTGATTTCCACCCTGCTGGCCCATGGGGGCACGCATTCTAACTAGCGGACCATAGAGACCATTTAGTCCAGAGTTCCCAGTCTTGGCTGAACATTATAATCATCTTGGGAGCTTTTTTTTTTTTTTTTTTTAAAAAAAAGGTTGACAATCAGATTTCACTTTGCATAATTGGTATGTTTTCCAAGCTCCCTAAGGTGATTCTAATGTGTGCAGCTGGGGTTGGGAATCACTAATTCAGATGAGCTTTTGCATGTCACCAGCTGCTGGGGGTCGGCTCGGGTCCTGTCACTCTCTGGAAGCTGCCTGTTTTGTGCCTGGCAATTCTGCCCCTGGGTCGTGGTCACTGCCCGAGCGATTCCCTTGGCAATTGTCCTGTGCTCTGTTTTTCGGGGGTCATCGCTGCACGTGGTGGTGTTTTCCTCCCTGATCTCCGTGCAGCTCCCCAGGGACTTGGGTTTTAAATTGCAATTTCTGCAGCGATAAGACGGGCACTCGGCGAAGCTCAGCGAAGCTCGGTAACTTCTCTGATGATTGCTTATTTGTTGGTTTCTCCTGTCTCTCCTGTCTCCATTCCCATGCACTCCTCCTCTGTCTCCTGCTCATCCTTTCCTCTTCATCCCCTTCCTGACTGCAGGATGACAACTGGGGAGAAACAACAACCGTCGTCACAGGCACATCTGAGCACAGCATCTCCCACGATGACCTCACACGCATCGCCAAGGACATGGAGGACAGTGTCCCCCTGGATTGTTCGCGACACCTGGGTGTGGCAGCGGGGGCCACTCTGGCACTGCTGTCTTTCCTCACCCCGCTGGCCTTCCTGCTGCTGCCCCCACTGCTGTGGCGGGAGGAGCTGGAGCCGTGTGGGACGGCCTGCGAGGGTCTCTTCATCTCTGTGGCCTTCAAGCTGCTCATCCTGCTGCTGGGCAGTTGGGCTCTGTTCTTCCGCCGGCCCAAGGCCTCCCTGCCCCGGGTCTTCGTGTTACGTGCCCTGCTCATGGTGCTCGTGTTCCTGCTGGTCATCTCCTACTGGCTCTTTTACGGTGTGCGCATCTTGGATGCCCGGGAGCGCAGCTACCAGGGCGTGGTTCAGTTTGCCGTCTCCCTAGTGGATGCCCTGCTCTTCGTGCACTATCTGGCTGTCGTCCTGCTGGAGCTGCGTCAGCTCCAGCCCCAGTTCACGCTCAAGGTCGTGCGGTCCACAGATGGGGCCAGCCGCTTCTACAATGTCGGCCATCTCAGGTATGGGCGCACGTCAGTAAGTGGGACCTGTAGGGGACAAAGACGAGACCTGAAAGGGTTGGGGCTGGGGAGGGAAGGGAAGGGTGTGACGGTAGGGATAATAAGCGATAAACTAGTGGGGCTGGGAGGAAGGGAGTTTGCACATAGTAAGAGTTCAGTGATATTTTCAGCCTCACTGCAAGGTCATGTGTGTAGGATTGTGGGCAAGATGGTAGTGGGAGTCATGAATTGGGAGCGGTTAAACAATTCAAAACCAGGTGTCTGAGAGGAGGATGGACCAAAGAGGAGAGAGTTATGGGGAATAAACAGAGGGTTTTTCATCTTTTCTTGGAGGCACGGTTTCTCCAGGAGTAGTCAGTATATGTTACTTAAGAGGAGCTGGTCAGAGGATGGACTGCCAGTGGAGAGACAGGAAGTCAGCTCCCACCAGCCTTGTGGGCAGGCTGGCCCCCTCCTTTCTCAGGTGGCTCCTTCCAGGTTCTATCAGAAACCTTGGGAACATGGGGATGAGGAGACCTTTGCCTGGGGCCCATTTAATCCTGGCTTCAGCGTGGTGGGAAATGACTAGCAGACCCAGCCTTGGGAAAGGTTAGGGGCCTGGTAAGTATAGACCTCAGGCTTGAGCCAGGCCTCCTGGAAGCAGCTTGTCCCTGTCATATGTCCTCTCCAGCCCTGCCGACCTGCCCTGATGTGTCCCTTCCCCTGCACCCCTTGTCTGTCCCTCCACCCTCCCCCTCCTGCCGTCTCCCCCAACAGCATCCAGCGAGTGGCAGTGTGGATCCTGGAGAAGTATTACCATGACTTCCCTGTCTACAACCCCGCCCTCCTCAACCTGCCCAAGTCCGTCCTGGCCAAGAAAGTGTCTGGCTTCAAGGTGTATTCTCTCGGAGAGGGTGAGCGGCCCTGCTCCTCCACCCCTCCCGGCCTCTTCCTAAGCAGGACTCCAAGCTACTTCCCTTGCCTTTTCCTTTCTCTGGCCTGTGTCCCAGCCCCCTCTGTTCTGTCATTTCCCTTGACTTCAGGTAGCTGGTCTTAGTGGCTGATCCTTTTTACCCTCTGGTTTAGCTCCTGTGTCTGCTCAAAGCCCTGGTCTCCACCCTTCGACCCTGTGCTGCAAAACCTCCCGCACCAGGAGGCATATATGCAGGACTCCTGCCTTTCCGATGCCTTTCTGGTTGCTTTCCTGCAGTTTCTCCCAGAGGTGGCCAGGAGGGCTGGGACTGGGAGGCATTGCTGGGTGGTGGGGACACATCCAGGTTTCCCGAGTTCCAACAGAGCTCAGAGGCTACATTCTTTTTTTTTCTGACCATCTCCTCTGTCCCGATCCTGTGCAGAAAACAGCACCAATAACTCCACCGGCCAGTCAAGGGCTGTGATTGCGGCAGCGGCGCGGAGGCGGGACAACAGCCACAACGAATACTACTACGAGGAAGCTGAGCATGAGCGCAGAGTGCGCAAGCGCAGGGCCAGGTGGGTACTGGCTGTGCGAGTTCGGGGCGGAGTTCCAAGAGTGGTGTGAGTGGGATGAGCTGGGGCACGGAAGCCCAGGAGGCCCCTGTACCTGCTGGAAAGAGAGCAGTGATGAGGTAGGGTTTGAATACTCATCGCCTAGTGCTTCCACGACTGATTTCCACAGACCCGGCAGCTGTAAAACAACACATTTGCTGCTGTGTTCCATGGAGCAGGTTCAGGCTTCCTGGACCATCTGCTTGGACTTTGGAGACTAAAATCTGTGCAACTCTCTCATCTGAGCCTGGGCTTCTCCTCCAAGCTTCCTGGCTTTTGATGGATTCATTTTCGTGTCATGCCACGCCACAGTTTTCATCGTGGTAGTCGGCTTTTTCTAACAGGAGCCAGCGCTTTCTGACTTTTGGCACCTATAGAGAAGACTGGTTTTCAGGTCCAACAGGATAATTAGAGAGAGAGAGAGAGAGCGTGCGCATGCATGCATGCAGAGGACGGAGGACAACCTCAGGTGTCATCAGCTTTGTTTTTTGAGATGCTCTCTTCATTGCCCTGGAGCTCACCAATTAGGTTAGACTAAGCTGGTGGTCACCAGGTCCCAGGGATATGCTTGTCTCTGCTTCCCTAGTGTTAGGATTAAAAACACAGGCCATTATACTTGGAATTTTTATTTTTATTTTTTGAGATTGGATTTTACTCTGTAGCCCTGTCTGGAACATACTGTGTAAATCAGTCTGGTCTCAAACTGCTGCGTATATTCTCCCGCCCTAATCAGGTGTCAGCTGGGCTATTGTGGCTAAATAGAAATGCCATTTCTAGGGCCAGGAGCCCTGCCGAGCCCCATGACATGAGTTCAATCCCCAGAATCCGTATGTGGGAAAGAGAGAAGGGACTCCTCGAACCCCCACAGAGGGCGTGTGCATGCCTCCAATTAATACTACTACTACTAATAATAGTAATGAGTCATTCCCCTTTGCTCATACCTACGAATTTTTTGCATAGCGTAGTGTGGTGTGGAGTCTTTTCCTAGGGTCTTGGCCTTTTCTGTACCATAGTTCCTAGGTGTCTTTCTGTGTTTGATATTAGCACATTCACTTTAAGTCCCTAATCTGATTCTACTGAGTCTAACTATTTCTTGTCGCCTGTGAGGAAAGTACCTCGCGTCTCCTAATCCTCAGGCACTTGGCTCCACATGGGCTTCTGTTACTTCAGGGAGAGCACAGAGGCCTGACCTTGCTCTGGCTGCGGCAGCCCAGGGCGGAGGGGTAGAGGGTAGGGTGAGCAGTGGGCATCTGGTCCAGATTCTGCCTGTCCCCCAGGCTCGTGGTGGCTGTGGAGGAGGCCTTCACTCACATCAAGCGGCTGCAGGAAGAGGAGCAGAAGAACCCCCGGGAAGTGATGGACCCCCGGGAAGCAGCCCAAGCCATCTTTGCGTCCATGGCCCGCGCCATGCAGAAGTACCTCCGGACCACCAAGCAGCAGCCTTACCATACGATGGAGAGCATCCTGCAGCACCTGGAGTTTTGCATCACCCACGACATGACGCCCAAGGTAGGCCCGCTGCTTCACACCTTCCTCTGTGCCCGGCTCCTAGACCCTTTTGCTCATGACCGTTTTCCCTTGTTCTCACCTCACTCTTCCCTCCCCTTGCCTCTTCATCTCTTCTTTCTAGTCTCTTTTCTTGTCTCTACTCCATCCATCTTGTCAGTGTGGAGTTGGGGAGGCAAGGGTAGGCTTCTGAACTGTCTGGGGGAATGTCAGAGGCCTGTTTCCCCATCTTTACAAGGCTCTAGAATTCCCACATTCCAAGTCTCATCTTTACCCCCAAAGTAAGCTTTTGCCCATGCTTACCTCAGCCCAGCTGCCAGCTTCCTAGAATGGCTGTCTCGAAGCCTTTGGTGAGTGTGTGATAAACAGGTTCTACTTTGGGGCTGGGAAAGTAGCTCAGAGCTGGATCAGGCCCGAGTTCTTAATTTCAGTTACCAGCAAAACATGCACACACATGCACACACATGCACACACACGCACACACACATACACATACCTATACACACATGCATACACACACACTTTCACATGAATCTTTTCCTTGGCTCACTTCCTTCCTAGTGCAGACTTACATGGCTCTAATCATATCAGCTGTACGGAAGGAAAGGAAGAAGGAAGGAAGAATGAGGTTCGAGTTGCCTTGGGCACAGCCTAAGGCAAGGAACAGAGTGACGGATAGGGGTGAATTCCGGTCCTGACTGGAGCCATATCATGTCTGTGCGTGTTATCATCCCCATCTGTCCGTTAGGCTTCTCTCTGCTCTTGCATTTGAAGATACTAGTTCATTCTAGCATAAGCTCAGAAATATCCTAGCTATCTTTGAAAGCTGTGTTCCACGGGATGAAGGATGGGTGGATGGCAGAGATGCCTAGACAGTGTTTTCTTCCCTCCTCAGGCCTTCCTGGAGCGATATTTGGCAGCTGGACCTACCATCCAGTATCACAAGGAACGTTGGCTGGCCAAACAGTGGACATTGGTGAGCGAGGAGCCGGTGACCAATGGGCTCAAGGATGGCATCGTTTTCCTCTTGAAACGCCAGGACTTCAGCCTGGTAGTGAGCACCAAGAAGGTGCCATTCTTCAAACTCTCTGAGGAATTTGTGGATCCCAAGTCACATAAGTTCGTCATGCGGCTTCAGTCGGAGACCTCTGTGTGACTTTGCAACAGCAGGGGCCGGGGGGAGTGTGGGGGTTCCTGCAGAGTGGGAATGGCTGGCTTCTCTAGCCCTGTCACATTTCTGCCATCCTACTTCCTCTTGCTCTTGCTTTTGTTTTGCTTTGTTTCGTTTTTTTTGTTTTTACTTGAATTAACTTATCCTGTCCCCAGTCTCCACCCCTCTTCCTCTGTTTTCCCCCTGTAAATCTGGAGAGACCACCTTGCTTTAACAATACCTGGGAACTGCCCTGCCCCCCAATTTTGTATCACTCCAGGCCCTGCAGGAAACAGTGCCTCGTACCCCGCTCTTCCCCCAAATGTCCCCTGGATGGAAGTCCCTTCGGAAAGGGCATAGGGCCTTCCTGATTGTACCCTTGCCTCCTGAGCGCCCACTCACAAGCCTGCATTCTTAGATCTGCGCTCTCTAGTAGCTCCCGATAGAGTTTCTTTGGGGGGGGGGCATAGCTCTGACCCCAGAGAACCATGGTGCCAAATTGCTGTGGGACAGCAGCTAACCCTCTGCCCTGTCCCCACCCATAGCCCTGGCTCCCTGGGCAAGGGTGCAGCTGTGACAGTCCTGGGGTTAGGATTCTTCCTCCAGTGTTACCTGCTTCCCACTGCTCCAGCTGTGCTTCCTGGTCCACACAGACACACAGACACACACACACACACACACACACACACACACACACAGAACAAGGGGGAGTGCCATCTTCTACCCAGGAGTCTTCACTGCTGTTTCTGACTTGTATGGTCACGTGACCATAGGTAAAGTGAAGTGGAACCTCTCTGATCGCTTTATCAGGGCTGTTGGGGAGGTCCCATGTGTCTTTCTTGGATAACTCCTGAGAGGAAGGGCAGGATAGACCTGAGGTTGGAGAGACCCTTGTCACTGACCCCTGTCCCTCTGAGCCGTTCCTTCCGGCCCTTCCCTGTGAAGGATGCATGTAGACTTCTGTAAGGACCCTGGTATGCAGACCCTGACCAACCTGTGGTCTAAGACAGTTTTCTTTTCTGCACCAGCTACCCCAGTCCTGCTGACTTCCAGCTCCTGTGGCCTCATCTCTGAGGGGAGGGGCCAGCAGCTCCTTCTCATCCCCTGCCTTAAGTCCGGTTCTGTGCCTCAGGGGTCTCTTTTCCATGGCCTTCCAGGGTCCCATCCTCTTCTCTCCCTGCCTCACTGATGAGGGTGAGGGACCAGGATTACTGCCTTTTGTGGCTATTAGCTCCTCACCCCCATTTTAACTAACATAGCGGTTTGCAACCGAATCTGAGTCTCAGTCATTTAAAGCTCATTTGGAGCAGGATTCACTTAACCCTCTACTCGATGTTTTCAGAGCAAATTTGAGCTTTTCAATCAGACACCTTTACCACAAGGAATAGAAATTGGAAATAGCCGCACATCCTTCCGGGATCCACGTGGGGATGGTTCTGATGGCTGGGGTGGAGCAATGCCCCTGGGCCACTTCTCTAAACAACTCCCAAAGCCCCCCCCGCACAGGCCCCGAACTCACTCCCCTGGAAATTTTGCTGGTACTTGGCTGTGCAAAAAGCACACAGTGAGACGAGGTACCCACTGATCTCACTGAGGCTGTGGGATCCAAAATGGGAGCCTACCCACCACTTGCTAAGGAGCTGGTCCATTAGTGCTTGCTTTGTACCCATAGGAACGGTCTTTGGGATTGACTTAACGCAGGGGCCTCACGGGGTTAGCTTAGGGCTGTGGTAGAGGTGCCTGGGTCGAAGATGCCCTTGAGGCATGGGACGGTATCTTTTCTTAAAATAAAATAAATCAGGTTTCAGAGGAGAATCTTTTGGGTCACATAAATACCTCACTGTCCTGGAAAGCAGGGCCTGGATGGTGATTGGGGTTTGTTGCCTTTGTGGGCAAGGATGGGTTGTGGTGTTGGTTTTAGCAGAGGGTGGGGGTGGGCAGAAGGAAAATATTTGGGGTCTTAGTTGATGCCTATGGTTAGGGGCACGGGAGTGTTTATTTTAAGAACCTGCCATGTTTTTTAATCACTGTGATACTTCCATTCCTTTTTCCTAAAACAAAAAGAAAGAGTTTCCCCGACTCTCTTGTCTAAGCACTAAGGGCTGTGACTAAGAATGGTAGCATTTTGGTCCTTCGTGTCAAAACTGTGGTATCTTCGTCTGCTTCGGTTGTTATTATTTTTTAAAGTGTCAGGATGAATTGTCAAGTGTATGGCTCTCTGTGTGTGTGTGTGTGTGTGTGTGTGAGTGTGTGTGTCTTTTGCTTCTCCAGAATGGGAAGTTGTCTTCACTCTGTGAACTGCTAAGGGGTGGGCAGTTGACTCAGTCCCTCTGAGAGGTTTCCCTCAACCCATTCTGTCCCACCATTCACTTGGTTTCTCATTCTTCCACTGTGGGAATGCGGCTCCCCAGCCCGACGCTCTCACCATAGGGGATGCTGTGCTGGGCTACTCCAGTGCCCTCACTGCTCTGGCCGTGTGGCATCCCAGCTTGCCCCCACTGCACAACTTGTCATGACCTCGGAGCGCTTAGCTCTCTTCCCTCCACACCAGGACACCGTGCCTCAGTCCTTCACCTACCTCGCCACTCTCACGCTCCCCATTGGTCCCTTCCAGCGTTCTCCTAAATTTGTGTTTTTATTTATGTCCCTCCAGTCTCTCGCTTCTTCCCACCTCCTTCCATCTCTGCCCCGATGCTTTTGCTCCCAGCCAGCCACAACATTCCCACTCTAAACCCTGCTTTAATAAAGGCATTGAGGTGGGATTCTCCAGAGAGCCTCACTCCGGATGTCTGTTTCCCAGGGTTTGTGTTTTCCCTGTTGGTTGGGCCTAGCTCTGCCTTGTCCCTTCCTGGTGTCTGTCGGTCTCTTCTGTCCTCTGTTCTCCCCGTGGGGCAGCATCTACTGATGGGTTCCGTTCTGATGTGTGATTGTTGTAATTTGTTCTTCTGTGTGCAAAAGGAAGGGGCTTCTTGAATCTCTTCCAAGTGAGATTGTAAATGTAGAATTTTCCATTGTTGGATCTAGATTTTTTTTTTTAATTCCTTTTTCTTCCCCCTTTCATTTTCTTCTTTCTCTCTTTTTTATTTTTTTAATCTTTTTATCTTTTTGGGCTTTTTTTTTTTTTTTCAGAGCTGAGACCTTGTGCATGCATGTAGAAAATTGTAAAATGTAAATTTTTTTTAATATATAAAAAGCTTGTTTTTACAGTTTGCAGTGGATTAAACATTATGGCATAGGGATTTTTTTCTTAAACATAGGAACTAAAACTGTACAAAAATTTTTTTTATATAAAATAAAGACATTTGACTTTTGTGAGGGTTATTCTTGTTGCTTTTCTTTTCTCAAAGTGGGAGCTAAAGGTGGTCAAGGAAGAGAGAATATGTGTGTGGGCAGTAGGGGGCAGTGTGAGCCTTGTCATGCCATGGCTCCAGGCAGTGTGGAGACCGAGAGAAAATAAGAAACTGTTTGCTGTTGGCCCTGATTCTGAGGTGAGGGAGCTGTGGTCTACCCAGGGGTGGTCGTCAGGATGAGGACTCAGGGATTACTTTCAGCCCGTGTTTTTCCTAGTAAGTCTGTGGGTATGGCCTCCATGTGTTGGAAGGGAGTGGGTTGTCCAAACCAGAGATGCTGACACGATAGCCCCTCACGTCTTATTTATAAAAATCCCCAAACTTTACCTCTGGTTTTACATTTATTTTTAAAAGATGAGATTCTGGGGCTGGTGAGCTGGCTCGGTGTTCAGAGGACTTGTTGCTGTTACTGAAGTCCCCAATTCAGTTCCCAGCACCTACTAGGCCCTGACTCATAAACACCTGTAACTCCAGATGCAGGTGATCTGGCGCCCTCTTCTGGCCTCTGTGTGTATCTATATAATCTATATATGAACACCTTCTTTCTTTTTATTTTTCTCTCACACGATACATCCTGACCTCACCCCCCCATTCTTTCCAGTCCTCTCCTCCCAACCTCCCCTCTCTTACAGTTCCACTGCTTCTCTGTTTCTCTTCAGAAAAGAGCAGGTCTCCCAGGGATATTAACTGAACACAGTAACAAGATGCAATAAAACTAGGGACAAACCCTCATATCAAGGCTGGATGAGGTAACCTGGTAGGAGAAAATGGGTCCCAAGAGCAGGCAAAAGAGTCAGAGACACCTCACTTTCACTGTTAGAGGAGTTCCACAAAAACACTAAGTTTAACAACTGTAGCATATATAAGTTTAACTGTAGCATATATAAGTTTAACAACTGTAGCACAGACTCATGCAGGCTCTGTGATTGCTGCTTCAGTCTGTGAGCACTCAGAATGATTTTTTTTTCCTAGTTCAATTCATTTGCCTGCAAACTTGATGATGTGATTTTTTTTTAACAGCTGAGTAATACTCCTTTTTTTTTTTTTAAATCCATTCTTTGTTTGAGGGACATCTAGGTTGTTTCTAGTTTCTGGCTATTATGAATAAAAGCCCCCATGAACATAGTTGAGCAAGTGTCCTTGTTGTAGGATGAAGTGTCTTTTGGGTATATAACTAGGAGAGGTACAGCAGGGTCCTGAGGTAGATCAATTCCATTTTCTGAGGCAGTGCCATATTGATGGTATTTCCATAGTGGCTGTACAAGTTTGCACTCCCACCAGCAATGGAGGAGTGTTCTCCTGTCTCCACATCCTTACCAGCATGGGCTTTCACGTGTGTTATTGATCTTAGCCATTCTGATGCATGTAAGATAAACTCTCAAAGAAGTTTCGATTTGCATTTTTCCTGATGGCTAAAAAACAGACACATTGATCAATGGAATCAAATTAAAGAACCATACATAAATCTACACACTTATGGACACCTGCTTTTTTTTTTTTTTTCAATAAAGATGCCAGAAATACACAATGGAAAAAAGAAAGCATCTTCAACAAATGGTGCTGGTCTAACTGTATGTAGATGAATGCAAATACATCCATATTTATCACCCTATGCAAAACTCAAGTCCAAGAGGATCAAAGGCCTCAACATAAGACCAGATACACTGAACCTGATAGAAGAGAAAGTAGGAAATAGCCTTGAGCTGATTGGCACAGGAGACAACTTTCTGAACAGAACACCAACGGCTCAGGCACTAAGATCAACAGTTAGTAAGTAGGACCTCATAAAACTGAAAACCTTTCAGGCAGAGGACACAATCAACATAACTTGACCATATATCTGATACATAATTCAGAGTTTTCCTCTCTCTCTTTCTCTATCTCCCCAATAAGGACACACAGGACCCTTATCTTTGGTTGTTATTTTTTTTGGAGACTGTCTTGGGGATGATGTTCAACCTCCAAGTGTTGCATTTATAGGTCTGCACAACCGCGTTCAATCTAGTCAGTGTCAGGGATTAAATCCATGATAAACCCAGGGCTTTCATGGATGTTAGGCAAGCACTCTACCACTTGATCTACACCACAGCCCCTTGCTTCTCCTTTAAAGCTTTTTTCTTATGTGGACATAAAAATACTTCTCTTGAGACAACACCCCTGTCCTCTTTGTTGTTAGGCTTGTGGAAGAATACTATTTGTTGTTTTTCAGTTCACCTCATAGTCAAAGTTTGACTTATTATGACTGAATTTCTACCTCAAACCTTTGAAATCATTGAAATATAGAGTAAATGCTTCTCAGTACACTTAAATTTTTGTTCAGTATCTTGATGTTTCCAGCCTGGTACTAAAAGTGCTTTACTTTGGTTGGTGAAGTTATTGGACTTGATCCTGCTCTCACTGAACTGACCTTTGTGGACATTTGAGCAGTCTATTTAACATCTTAGTCCTCTTCCCTTAAAAGCTGGGCCAGGTTGGGCATGGTGGCGCACACCTTTAATCCTAGCACCCTGGAGGCAGAGACAGGTGAATCTCTGAGTTTGAGGCTAGCCTGGGCTCCAGTTCCAGCTCCAGGATAGCCAGGGCTACACAGAAACCTTGTCTTGAAAATAACCAAAACCAACCAACCAAACACAAAAGCTGGTTTAGGAACTAACCAACTTAAGGGCCAGATCTCAATGTTTGTCAGTAAGACCTTAGTTTCTTTAGGAGGTTTGTTAAAAGTGAAATTCATGGCCTCAGTCATTTGTCATGTAACAACAACAAAAAAGGTATTCGTAACCTTTAGCTAAGAAGGTATAGTTTGGAAGCACTTCACCTATTTCTGAAGAAGGTAGGGACTTAGTGGATTGTCAAAGTCATGGCCAACACTTCTTGACATTCTTGCTCAGACACGATTGTCTAGCCTTTGGCTTTGCAATGTAGCTGGAAAAAAAAAAGGCTGTGGCTCTTGATGAAGTGACACCATGTTAGACTCAGTTTTTAGTGATTTGTTATTAGTTTTTTGGGGAGAGGCCAGTTCAATCTACAGAAGGGAAAGCCAGCTACTTAATCTACACAAGAGGTAGGAAGGTGCCTCCAGTTGCTTGCAAAGTTGGGTGGGGGAAAGTCAGCGTCTGGAAAATGATTGCAGTATTAATGCACTGTAGAGTGATCAGGAGGGAGAGACACACACACGCTTGAGGACACACTGTACAACGGCCAGAAGAGGCACGATAAGGTAGGAGTTCAGAAAAGCAGATGCCTAAGTGGGATGGTGGGAAAAGGTACTGGCTTAGATGATTTGTGAAAGCTGGGCAAGGCACTGATTTCTCTTACCTTAGCAAGTTTCAGGAAGACACTTCTTTATGTTAGATATTGGGATGCAAAGGCATATGAAACATTACCCCTGCTTCCTAGGAGCTCCTGGGACTTTTTTGCTAGCACAAGTAGGAAATACTATTATTGTTATCTTGTTTCCTACTGTTGACACCTAAGGAAATACACTACACTCTCCCCTAGAGGAGGTCCAAGGGATAGGCAAGAGACAGGCTGAAGCAAACAATGCGTGAATGTGTGAACTATTTTTCAAACCACTACTCAAAAGGTTGTTAGTCCTCTGATATTCCGTCAGAGAATCTGTGGCTGGAGAAAAGTTTGAATATGGTTGTGTCTTATTCATTCTTGCTTTTTGGACACAGCTAGCCTGTGCCACTTGCTGCTTAACCAGGGCAAATATGTGCTTTAAACTGGAGAAGGAGGCTTCTAAGGAAGTGAAAACATGTATGTTACTATAGTGGTGGATATTTGTTGACGTCCACAATGTACCTTACCAAGACTGAATCTTAATGTCAATTATGGATTTTGATAATGTGCATCATTGGTCACCAGTTGTGACCAATGTCCCACTCCCTGCAAAATGCTGATAATGGGGGAGACTGTGTATGTGAGGGGGTGGGAGTTGGGGAAGGAAAATCTCCATGCATTAGACTCATTTTTCTTAGGAAACTTCACTGCTTAGAAAAATGAAGTGTGTATATATAAAACAAACAGATAACAAACGAAACCCTAAGCCAAACACCAAGTACAACCATAGACTGAACAATAAATGCACTAGTGTATTTAAGATTTTGGTTAAAAAAGTGGAAATGTAGCTAGTTGGTGGTGGTGCACGCCTTTAATCCCTCTTGGGAGGCAGAACAACAACTGTATCTCTGGGAGTTTTAGGCCAGCCTGGTGTACAGAGCTAGCTCCAGGTCAGCCAGGAAACCCTGTCTGGAAAACAAAACAAAACAAAAAACAAACAAACATACAAACCCAAAACAAAGCAAAACAAAAAAGAAAATGTGACCAAAAAATAAGAAACATCTGAAGAGGAAAGGGAGGGGCCTCATGATCTACCACAAATGCCAAAGATTTGCATGAGCATCACTGTGCCAGGAGATAGGTCGGGGGTGGGATTTGCTCCTTACAAGTGTCTGTTAATGTTCGCTCCCACTGATACCCTAACATGTAATTTTAGGGTGGAATAGACTGGGGAGTCTTTACAGTCTAGATGAACTCCACTTGAAGGACTGTTACCTTCCATCTCTGCACTTATCTCCTAACACAGTACCTTCCCCCACAAAGATGGGGTTGAGGTGGAAAGAAAGCAGATATGGCTGCCTGTGAGATTTCATTTGCGAGGACTGCTATGAGATCCAGTGCCTCTTGATTTGGAGCATATTAAATAACTGGACACTGGGGATCTTTCTTTCTTGGATTGTAAATGTTCTGGTGATTTTTTTTTTCTTTTTTAATTCTATCTTGAAACAGTTCTTGAAAATAGAGCTTCTCAGACTGTCACGGTGCCTATGATAAATGTGCAGATCACTCAATCACCTTCTAGAAATGCAGATTCTGATCCAGCAGGTCTGGCACAAGCCCTGGGTTCCTCTGTGCAGCCTGAGCTGTCCTGGAACTCACTCTGTAGACCAGGCTGGTCTCGAACTCAAAGAGCCATTCACCTATGCCTCTGGGATTAAAGGCATGTGGCACCTCTGTCAGGCTGAGAGTGTGCATCTTGAGGGTCTGGTGTCTTAGTAGCCTGGGCTGCTACCACAACGTCCCACAGATTGGATGACCGAACAGAACTTCATTTTTTTAGTGCTCTGGGAGCTAATGATTTCCGTGGCTGGGACCTGGGGAAGACTCCTGGGTTGGAGCAGCTTCTGTCTTATTGCGGCATGACATTGCAGGTGGAGGGGGAAAGAGATATGAGGTTGCTGATGTCTCACCAGGTCAGTAATACCATGACAAGGCTCCCCTCTCATGCCCTCATCTTACCCTCATTTCTCCTCAAAGAACATGGGATTAGGTGAGGCTTCAGCATCTAAATTCTAAGAACATAATTCAGTTTTCAGTGCCAGGAAGTCGCTGCTGACACTGTAAGCTCCTTGGAGCAGCAAGGCCCTAATGAGAAAAGCTTAAATACACATGAAGTTTAAGGTATCCAAATATGCCTTAATAAGAAATAATACTTAAACTGGACAGTGGTTGTGCACACCTTTAACCCCAGCACTCAGGAGGCAGAGGCAGGCAGCTCTCTGTGAGTTCGAGGCCAGCCTCGTCTACAGAGTGAATTCCAGGATAGCCCAGGCCACACAGTGAAATCCTGACTTGAAAACCAAACCCAAACCCAAAATTCCCCTTGGGAATTCCTTGCTTCCAACTTATTGTAGGTGTCCTTTGCACATTCATTACTCAGCGCTATCTTATTGAAAAAAGGATGAAAAAGAAAGACAGACTACTTGATGTAAGAGATCAGTGTTTGTGGGGTGTGGCAATGCACACCTGCAATCTCAGCTCCGGAGAGGCAGGAAGATCATGGTATAATGTCCGGGTCTACATAGCGAGACCCTGTTCCAACAACCACAACAAAATGTTGGAAATAAGTTTCAGTACTATGATAAATATCCTGGTAAAATTCATCGTTGCTCGCGTTATAGGATTGCATATGTGTATCAAACTGTGGTTTCTGTGAGACCTTTAAATAATGCATCCTGAGACGGTTCGGTCTTACAAGCAGAGTTTATGCAAGGGCAGTGGACCTCTTGGTATAATGACTCACACAAGAGTCATGATGCTCGTACATTATCAATAAAATCATCCCCTGCTCCCACGGAAGACCTGAGCGAGGCTGTGAGATTCTGCATGTGGCAGCTCACAACTGCTGTTACTCCAGCCCAGGGGAAGCTGACATCTTCCTCTGGCTTCATGCACACACGCACACACACACGCACACTTCAAAAACATCAAAAATAAATCTTTAAAAAAAAATGCCAAGAAATTAAAGCAGCAGCTTGCATGCTGGATGAGTTATCTTCTGCCAGAAACTTCCTGTCAACACTACCAATACTACAAAGGCTATTTAGGGCTTCTATTGTGTTTAGAGAGCTCCAGATAAGATGCTTTGGTACACTCTGCTATTTACAGCCATTGCAATAGGTATAGAGTAAAAGGACAGACAGAGACAGGGAGACCACCCAAGAGCTCCAGGCCAGCTAGCCTGTTTATATACACATAGTGCGAAAACAAGAAGAGACCCTGCTGCTGGGCGGTGGTGGCACTCACCTTCAATCCCAGCCCTTGGGAGGCAGAGGCAGGTGGATCTCTGTCTATACAGGGAGTTCCAGGAGAGCCAGGGCTACACGTAGAAACCTTGTCTCAAAAAACCAAAACAACCACTCCCCCTCCGCAACCCAACCAAGCAGGAAGAGACTCTGCCTTAACCAAGATAAAGCAAGGTGGGCGGTGAAGGCAGATGCCTGAAATTGTCCTCTGACCACATGTGTACCATGGCATGTGTGCACTCATTCATGTATGAGCACGCTTACACTCACATACATGAATGCATGGATAGGTAAAGAGAGAGAGAGAGACAGACAGACAGACAGAGGTTAAAAAAACAAAACAACAAACAAACAAAAACTCCACCCCCTTTGGTCAAAGAGACTTTACCCTTTCTTTTCTTTGATGAGACTGTTCAAGAATTGCTAAGAAGTCATTGTTGAATCCCCTGGACCTTACCATGCTGCTCAGAGATTTTTCAGGAGTTAGCACTAAGATGGGGGGGGGGGGGATGTTATCAAGACCAGTGATGGTGTAATCACAGTCCTGCGCTGACACCCTGGTGGAAGGAAAGCGATGCTAAGCAGAGACGCTTGTGCCCTTCCCTTTCGCCACCAGGCTGCAGCCCTTTTGTTCACTTATAAAATTAGTGTTTCCTTTTTCAGCAGGAATGTAGGAGTCTGGAGTTTGAAGCTAACTTTCAGGGAAGAGATACAAAAGGCTTCCATTCTGCACAGGGCCAAGACCTCCTTTAGGAAAAACTCTGTTTTTGCAGCAAGGGGCAGGGTTTTTTTTTTTTTTCTGGGAACCTCAGTAAGTTTTGTCACATAAGG
Organism: Psammomys obesus; assembly: GCF_907164565.1. Classification (NCBI taxonomy): domain Eukaryota; kingdom Metazoa; phylum Chordata; class Mammalia; order Rodentia; family Muridae; genus Psammomys; species Psammomys obesus. Next base: position 844,884 of record NW_026592439.1, on the reverse strand, counting down.
GCTCGACACCATAAGCCCCGTTGTGGGAGCAATGTCTCACAGACAGGAGGGCTAGGCAGGTTGGTGTTTTATTTAGTAATTATGACTTAAAACCTCAACTACCACTGTGCCCCTCATCCACTGCAGGGTAATTATTAGCCCAAAATAACAGTGCAGACAGCCCTGGGATCCCTGAGGTGGACCAAGCATTCATTAACGCTTTCCAGGTTTCCCAACGCTGACAACCTGTTACTCCAAGTTCATCAGTTTGATCTTCTCAGCTGACAGGGTGATGGCTCTCAAATTTATCTTCACTATCTCTATTCACGAATGACTCTGGGATTTAAGAGGTAAATAAGTATGTGCTTGCCTAGTGTCTTAGTCAGGGTTTCTACTGCTGCGAAGAAACACCGTGACCGAAGAGCAAGTGAAGGGTTTACTCTGCTTACACTTCCACGTTGCTGTTCACCAAAGGACCGAACTCAAGCAGGGCGGAAACCTGGAGGCAGGAGCTGATGCAGAGGCCATGGAGAGGTGCTGCTTACTGGCTTGCTTCCCATGGCTTGCTCAGCCTGCTTTCCTACAGAACCCAGGACCACCGGCCCAAGGGACGGCACCACCCACTATGGGCTGGGCCCTCCCCCACCAATCACTACCTGATAGAATGCCTCACAGCTGGACCTCTTGGAGGTGTTTCCTCACCTGAGGCTCCTTTCTCTCTGATGACTCTAGCTTAGGTCAAATTGGACACACAAAGACAACCAGGAAACCCAGACTCTGGGCTTGATCCCCAGTACGGTACAAACCAGTGTGGGCGGCGCACGCTTGTAACCTGCTGCTCAAGAGGTGGAGGTTAGGAGGATGGGAAATGCATGGTTGTTTATGCATACTGTAATGATTCCAGGTCAGCCTAGGAAACACGAGACCCTGTCTCAAAAAAGTGCTTCCTGTGGTAACGAGGCCGGGTCTGTGGCTGGTTCATAATTGTCAGTCAACTGTAGATAAGATAAACTCCCAAGAGGTTCTTCTTGCTGGACCACACTTTCTAGGGCTTACCTGAATTACCACATAAAGCATTAATCAATCATGGTAAGTCAAGCCACTAAATATATAAAAAAAAAAATCACATGTGTTTCTACAAATGTCTTGAAGGAAGATCCTCTGCATAAATGAAAATAGAAATTAAAAGAGATTAGAGATATATATGTGCTCAGCCTTAGTATTTATTTGCGTACTTTTTTAAAAACCAAGATCTCACTGTGTAACTCTGACTGTCCCGGTAACTTGCTCTGTAGACCAGGTTGGCCTCGAACTCACAGAGATCTGCCTGCCTCTGTCTGGAGAGTGCTGAGATTAAAGTCATGCACTACCATTCCTGGCCTTTAGTATTTATTTTTATTTTGTTCTGAGTTTATTAGTTTTGAGTTTCAAGAGAGAAGAAGCATATTTGATCATACCTTACGGTGGAATAGTCCAGTGGTAATTTTCATATCAATAAAGGGTTAACTCAACAAAACAGTGACTCAGAAATAAGGCCTAGATATCTGCAGCATTATAGCTTAGGTCCTAAGTGGCTCTCAATCTCTCTACTGCTGTGATGCTTTAATACAGTTCCCCATGTTGTGACCTTCAACCATAACATTATTTTTGTTACTACTTCATAACTGTAATTTTTCTACTGTTATGATTTATAATGTGAATATCTGATGTACAGATGGTCTCAGGTGACCCCTGTAGGTCACCTGAGGGTTGTTCATCCTCAAAGTGGGTCATGACCCACAGGCCTTAGGGATTATTATTATTGTTGGTGTTGTTTAAAATACTCGCTGGTCTGAAATTCGCAGAGATCTATCTGGCTCTGCCTTCCCCAGAGTTAAAGCCATGAACCACCACACCCAGCAACACCCCCCCCCCTTTTTTTTTTTTTAGCTAGGTAGCGGGTTTAATACTTTATATTTTGTTTCTTTTGTTTTAAAACTAAACTTGTTGAGAATAGGGATTTTAACTTTTCTTGTTGCTTTGGATATAGATGAACTTCCAGCCTTTCATGCTTCTTGCTAATGTAGTGGGGTGCAGCAGTTTAGGAGTTGGGCGGGGACTGTTGTTACAGTCCATCCTGTTAGCATGGACTTCCTGCTTCCTATGTGTTATAGAAATAGTCTGAAAAAACATTGACTTTGTGTGTGTGTGTGTGTGTTTTGTTTTGTTTTATTTTTTAGTTGTTTCCAGAGTAGAACAGGGAAGCCATTTATTTGCCATTTATCTGCCTGGTGAGGCAGAAATTGCTGCAGGTGTCAGGAAAGGAAGCTTGCTCGCTCCTGGCTGCTGCCCCTGGTGCTCTGGAGGTCTTGTCTGACCACATCTTGCCTTTATCTGTCAATCCATGAGGTTGTGATGGCTGATTTGAAAGTGATGTATTTTCCTTCTCTCTCTTTTCTTTCTTTGCTTCTCTTCTTTTTCCTTCTCTTCTTTTTTTTCTTTTCTTCCCTCTCATCCCTTCCTCCCATCCTCTCATTTTACCACCTTTCATATTTGTCCTCCTTCTTCTCTTCCTCTCCCATCCCTCTTTTAACAGGATTTTGATACATATCCAAAACTGGCTGTGAACTCCCCATCTATCTCAGCTGACTAAGAGTTAGAATTATAGGCTTGTGCCACTGTGCTCACCTTTCAGGCTGCTTAAAAGAAATGACACACATACCACAACAATTATGTGGAGAACAAAGGACAACCTTGGGTACCAGTGTCCTCCTTCCCTCTTGTCTGGGACAGGATCTCTTTGATGCTTGCTGCTGTGTAAGCCAGGCTTGCTAGCTCATGAACTTTTGGGGGTTCTCTTGTCCCCTCACTCCACCTCGGTGTAGGAATACTGGGACCTCGTGTTCACTCTCGTATTTGATATTATCTTTACTGACTCCAGTAGTTTTGTTATTTGGGGCGTATGATGGTATTTCAGTAGTTTTGATTTGCATTTCTACATTGTTGAAGAAGTTGGGTATTTTTCATATCTTGGTTGATTAGCTGGACTTCCTCTTTGCCTGTTCATGTATTTGCTTTTATTTTATTCTCTCTTTCTCAGTTCATTGTATGTTTCTGGATGTTGGTCCTTTGTCGGTAAATTATGTTGTCAACATTGCCTCTCAGTTTGTAGCTTGGCTTTTTCTCTTTCTTTGTGCTTGTTAGGTGAGCAGATTTTGAAAAATTAATTAGTGAATGGTTGGTTTTTCTTCTTAAAATATCTTCCAAAGATATTCCTTCTTAGACTAATACCGTAAAGACATCTCTGTGGTTCTTTTAAGATCATCCTGTGTCTTTTCAGATCATTGTCTTGTCAGCATTCCTGTAATTCAGTGTTATGTATGGTGACAAGTAGTATAGGGGACGACCTGCTCCTTTTCATGTAATATATTAAACAAACAAACAAACAAACAAACAAACAAACACACTGTCACCTCTCCTCTACTGCCACCTCTGCTATTTATCGGCTTCCTGTTGATTTTCCCAGCCTGAATCACCAGTGTCCCCTGCTTGAAAGCGAGAGGAATGGGATTGTTAACTCGGTGTGTCTGTTCTTTCTTCTTCCCCGTTTATTGTCTCCGCGTGGTCATCTCATAGTTTTTGGCGTAGTGAAGACACTTCAACACACTCAGCATTGATGCTTCTTAACTCCCTTGAGGCAAATCACGAGGACTTGAAAGTTCCCTTTCATACTGTTTGCCAACCTGCCACCAAGTCAAACAAATGAGAGTCACCTGCTGTGTGATATTTTAAGGAACAGAAGGGATAATTGAGGTCGCCCTGTAGAGAAGTGTGACAGGAAACCAATGTGTAGTGCCTGTAGAAGCTGAGTACTGGTCACAGGGGCACAAAAAGCCACGACTTTTTTTTTTTTTAACTGTTTTTTTTTGTGTGTGACCTAGTTTTGTTAAGTGTTGAACCACACGAACTCCAGTGTCTCTCTAACTTCTATTACAGCAGGACTGTGTTCCCATCATTCTGTGTGGATACAGGGATCTACGCCTCCTTTGGTTTCTTTCCCTATCTTTCTCCAGATTCCCTTGTAGCACCTGTTCAGACTGAGTTGCTTAAGTAGCCATTTGCTTTCTTTCTGCTTTGGAGAGAATTGTACAGATGCACCTAAGGAGAAACAGGAAAAGGAGCCTCCTACTTAGGGTTAACAGAGAGTTGAGAAGCAAGGATGGAGGTCTTTGAGGTCTCCTTCAGGACTCACTGTGAAGCCCTAGGCCAAGACAAGGACCTCTGCAAACGTGTTTCTTTCATATGCAAATAAGGGCAGCAAAATAACAATTTTGTTTATTATACACGTCTATTGGGAAGTGCAAATGGGGCAATAGGGATATAAATGGAAAAGTACTGTGCTGGAGTGGCTCAGTGGTAGAGTGCTTGCCTAGCAGTGTGGGGCCCTGGGTATAATATTCATCACCACTACCCTCCACCCCCCCCCCAATAAAAAGTATTTAAAAAATAGAAGAAAATTTATAGACACTCATTTGGTACCTATTCTGGTCATGCTATACCATGTAACGTGCTGTCAGCCTCAAGCAGCTCATGGTTGGTTCTTAACTTTCCTAGAGATAGCCTGGGGTGGCCAACAAAACACTGGAGTACAAGGAAGAAGCTTGTTTCCTTCAAACACGAGCTTTTGTGTTTATAAAATAAAGCATGGTGACCTGGTTATTATTTTATTTTATTTTATTTTATTTTATTTTATTTTATTTTATTTT
>NW_026592439.1:823394-840150 GCF_907164565.1 Psammomys obesus | reverse complement strand
TTATTTTATTTTATTTTATTTTATTTTATTTTATTTTATTTTATTTTATTTTATTTTATTTTTTGTCAACCTGACACAATCTAGAGTCCTCTGCAAAGGGTGACCCTCAGCTGAGGAATCGCCTCCGTCAGATTGGCTTGTGGGGAAGTTTATTGGTTAATGATTGATGTGGGAGGCCCCAGCGACTGCAGGCAGTGCTATTCCTAGGCAGGCGGTCTTGAGTTGTATTAAAAATCAAACTGAGCGGGGCTGGAGAGATGGCTCAGAGCTTACGAGCACTGGCTGCTCTTCCAGAGGTCCTGAGTTCAATTCCCAGACAACCACATGTAGCTCACAACTATCTACAGTGAGATCTGGTACCTTCTACATGCAGGCACACATGCAGGCAGAACACTATATAAATGATAAATAAGATTAAGAAAAAAAAAGCAAGCTGAGCAAGCCACAGAGAGCAAGGCAATAAGTAGCATTCCTCCATGACCTCTATATCAGCTCTTGCCTTGAGTTTCTGCCTTGGTTTCCCTTGAGGTAACCTGTGGGTCAAAGCGGATGTTTTTATCACAGCAATAGAGAAACAAACTTGGAGATATGGGAAAGATAAACCAGTTCCTAATTTCTTTTTCTTGTTTAATATGTAACTTGTAAGGGTCAAATGTGAAGTGTGTGAAAGGACTTTCAAATCTGATGAGGCTGTACAAATGTGGGCTACAGAACTGCCAAGATGAAAACAGCCCTTTGTTAAAACACTGTTAAGAGCTTCAGACTTGGGTCAGTAGCTAAATAAAAGGCTAAGGCAAGAAGATTGTGTGATCCTAAGAATTTAGGACCAGCCTGGAGCATGGAACTAAGGCCTTGCCTAAATGAATAAAATAAGTGAGACATAGACGAGTGACGACAGACCCTGTGTGATAACATGTCACAAAACTGTGATTCCAGACTTAGCAATTTTGTTTCCGTGTGACAGTTTCCCGACACCCAGCGTATCTGCCCTCCTTGAAGCCTTTGGTGGCTTACGGAATTAATGAACTTGCCCTGGTCTTTTCACACATCTAAGGCAGCACACAAGAACCAGCCATGCAAGTTATTAGGCACTTAGCAGAAAGTGTGGCATTCATCAGATGGGATGACGTAAGCAATCCTTGCTTTATATTCCTCTTCAATTACACAACAGTAGCGTTGGTTTGATTCACTCAGGTTATCTTGATTCAGCTGACACAAAAAGTTCTGCCTCAAGTGGCTCTAAGCAGTCTCTTGGACATTTCCATCAATGCCATCTAAGTTATTCTGTTGTCCTTTGTTTCCTACCCAGACATGCTCCTGGCTGTGCCCCAGCTCCCCCCGGCTGTACTCCAGCTCCCCCCGTCTTGAAGGCAATGCTCCATCCCTTGGCCCCTCTGCTACTTTAATGCTTACAGCTTTCTTCTACTTGCTTCAACTTTCTGTTTTCCTTGCTCGCTCATGGTATTCTTCAATCCTAGAAACTGTCACCTGCATCTCTCTGCTCCCCATGAACAGAGCTACTTTTGAGTTTTATGAAAATCTTAAGAATGCTGGAGTTGGGACTTTTTGAAGTTTGGGCATATGGAGAGTCCATGAAAGCTTCAGTGTTTTAAGGTGAAGAGTAATCAGTTGTGTGCTGTATAGACCTGGACAACTATGAAATGAGTTGTTAAATAAGATAGTCACTCACTCATCACTGAGTGTTGTCTAGCTAAGTTTGGTAGCAACTCATCGGATGTGGTGCAGAAGCATGGACGAGTCTGGCTATCTGGGATCTTCTGGGCCTGGAACTGGGCTGTTTAATGACAGTAAGCTTGCCACGGGGTTAACTGTAGAGGATTTAAATCCAGTAACACGGCAACTCTGGATGGAATACAGACATACCCTGAGCACACATCTTTAATCTAACACTATGAAGTTAAAGTTTGTTCGTAGAAGGAGGCAATGGTGTTTAAAAGTGATGTCTAACTGAGAGGCAGACAAAGTAATGAATCAGAAAAAGATTTGACGGAATGAGTCTATGCCCAACTCTCTCCAGAAGGGACAGGAAAAAGAGGCTGTAGGAGAGCAGTGCAGAGGGAGAAAGGGAGGATGCAGTCTTACTGGGACTGTTCTCCAGAGAGAGATTGCAGAGAGAGAACAAGCGTGAAGACAGAACAGGCCAGACAATGAGAAGAAGCCAGAAGTTTAGAGCATATTGGCAAAGTTAGTTTGAGGCCAAGCAGAACAATTCAGTCAGAATCCAGGAGAAGCCAGTTTGATTCAGTCAGCCAGAAGAGGCGTTTGAGTCAGAACAGCTGAGTTGAACCTGTCAGCCAGAGTTTAGAAAGAGCTAGAAAGAATGAGCTTATTCAGCAGTAAGTCTCAGAGGTTGAAAATGTTCTAGGCCTAGGTTAGAAGGTATGGAGGCTATAATTGACCAGGACTAGGTTAGCAGACGGAGTCAGTAAGCCTCTGAGACAACAATTACATCAGATGAATAAAAGTTACTATTACAGTTGCTTGCTTGTCTTTTCCTTCTGTTGAAAATCTGTTAAACTGAAAACAGGCATGAGGGCTGATGAAGTGATCAAAAATTAAATTGAGATGATGATAATACAACTCTAACTTTTCTAAGAATCATCCAACTCTGTATAGTGAATTACATGGTATGTAAATTATAACTCAATAGGTGTTTTTAATAGTAATTTTTAAAGGCATTTATTTTTTTTTCCTGTGCACAAATGTTTGCCTGCATGTATGCCCATGCACATCGTGTGGCATGGTGCCTGCAGAGAACAGAAGGCGGCATGACATCCCCTGGAACTGGATTTACAGATGATTGTCAGCTGAAGAAGTGCTGAGCCATCTTCCCAAACCTAGAATGCTTCTTAAAAACATAACTATCATATTTTTAAAAATAATGTGTTTATTTCACAGTATACATTTTTGGGTTTAAAGTAACTGAGATTCTCTTAAGAGGCTAAATATTTAAAGCAGAAGTTAAACTTCTGGGGATTTACCTGGAAAGTTATCTAGGGTGTATTAAAAGGATGTAAATTAAAAGAGGTATATATGAATCACCACTGACACTGCTGCTCTATTTGTTTAAAAATACCGTTAATTTTAAATCGCAACACATTAAAATCCAGTTTGTATTTTTATGGGTTTTCACACACAAAAAAAATACAGTCATAAAACTACTCTTACAATCAAGATACTACAGAACAACTGTACCACACTAAACAGATCCCATGTGGGCCTGGCATGATGTTACACACATGGAATCCCAGCACTCAGGAGGTGAAGGTAGGAGGATAGTGAGTTTGAGGTCAGCTTAGGCTATTCAGTGAGTGAGATCTTGTCCTTAAAAAAAAAAAAAAGCTCTCAGTGCCACCAATTTTTAGTTAACCCCTTTTTTTCATCCCTAATTCATTCTCCGAACTATAATATCATGTGTTCTAGGACAATGTATTATATGTACATTAAAAACATGCTTTTTTTCTTTTATTTATCATCATTGTATGTGAGAGAGAGAGAGAGAAAGAGAAAGAGAGAGAAAACAAACATGCATGTGTGCCATGTACATACATGTGTGGAGGTTAGAACACATCTTTGTAGAGCTGGTTTTCTTTTCCACTGGCATCAAACTCAGGTTGTCTGGCTTGCACAACAAGTGTCTTCGTCTACTGAGCCATTTTTCTGTCTACTGTGTTATGTGTAGCTTGGACCCCTACTGGGTGTGCTGAGGGGATGGATAAAGGACAGACACACATATAGAAAAGCTGGGGTCAAGGGGGACATGTACACACCGATGGAGTGGTACCAACCCTGGCCATCAATCTGATGGAATGGTACCAACCCCGCCCATCAATCTGTAATTGGTTTCAGCATAGAGAGAGGAGTTAGAGGGGTTATTCTGGGGAGGAGGTTTCTTTTTTTCAAAATTTTTTATGTTAATTACGTTTATATTAATTACTTTGTATCCCAGCTGTAGCCCCACCCTCATTCCCTCCCAATCCCACCATCCTTCCCTCATCTCCTCCCATGACCCTCTCCAAGTCCGCTGATAGGGGAGGTCCTTCTCCTCTTCCCTCTGACCCTAGCCTATCAGATCTCATCAGAACTGGCTGTTGTCTTCCTCTGTGGCCTGACAAGGCTGCTCCCCCATCAGGGTAAGGTGATCAAAGAGGCCACTAAGTTCATGTCAGAGACAGTCTCTGTTCCCCTTACTAGGGAACCCACTTGGATACTGAGCTGCCATGGGCTACATCTGTGCAGGGGTTCTAGGTTATCTTCATGCATGGTCCTTGGTTAGAGTATCAGTCTCAGAAAAGACCCCTGGGCTCAGATTTCTTGGTTCTATTGCTCTCCTTGTGGAGCTCTTGTCCCCTCCAGGTCTTTCTATCTCACCGTTCTTTTATAAGATTCCCTGCGCTCTCCCCAAAGTTTGGCTATGAGGCTCAGTATCTGCTTTGATACCCTGCTGGGTAGAGTCTTTCAGAGGCCCTCTGTGGTAGGCTCCTGTCATGTTTCCTGTTTTCTCTCTCTTCCAATGTCCATCCTGTTCGCCTTTCTAAGTGAGGATTGATCAACTTACCCAGGGTCCTCCTTCTTGCTTGGCTTCTTTAGGTGTATCTTTGGGGAGGAGGTTTCTGTAGGCAGCAGTTTCAGGCTATAAACATCTGGCATGAGGAACCTGCAAGTTGCTCCTTTTTTCACACACTGGTCAATCATTTCTAAATACTCATACTTGCACACACTGTCAACATTCACACTTCGGCCAGGAGAAGGTTCTGCCATACCTCTGAGACTAACACTTGGGGTAAGGCTTTGCCATTCCAGAAAGTCTGAGGCACTGGGTCCTTGACAATACACATTCACTCAGAACTTCTTCACACACTCAATCAAGGTTTCTGTGGCTTCACATCTCTTGAAGAGATTTTCTTTCTTTCTTCCTCTTCTTTCTTCTTCTCAGATTTATTTATTATTTATACAGCATTCTACCTGCATGTCTGTCTGTGCACCAGAAGAGGGCATGAGATCTCACTATAGATGGATATGAGCCACCATGTGGTTGCTGGGAATTAAACTCATGACCTTTGGAAGAACAGGTAGTGTTCTTAACCTCTAAACCATCTCTCCAGCTCTCTCACTCTCTCTCTTTTCCTTTCTTCTTTCCTTTCTTTTTTCTTTCTCTTTCTTTTCCTTCTTCTTCTGAGACAGGGTCTCTCTGCATAGACCTGGCTGTCCCAGAAATTTCTATGCGAAACAAGCTGGCCTCAAACTCACAGTGATCCTCTTATCTCTGCTTCCCAAGTGCTGGGATTTTAAAGGCATGCACCACTATGCTTGGCCTTGAAAAGATTTTCAAATGCAAGATATGAATTAATGTTTGAATTACATAAGTAATGGCTATTTTGCGAGTGTGGGGATTTTTTTCTGCTGTCACCTCATCAAACTGAGAAGGGTATGAAGTGGTTAGAGGACTGCATTGTCTAACTTCATCAGGCTCATAGAATTATAGGCTGTCAGAGTCAGCCACCATCCTAGCTATACATATAAAGAAACTGAGATTCAGAAGAAAAAAGTAAGCCCCAAATTTACATAACTGCCTATGAAGGGGAATACCCTAGCACTCTTTCCCAAGGTGTCAACTTCATTATGCTGAGATTTTCATTATTATTTTTTTTTCTCTGACTGAGTTCTAGCAAACATTCTTCCCACTTCTGCTTTCCTCACCACATCCCTAAATTACTAATGATATTTAACAATACTTGCTCCATACCACACGTACTAGAAAAAATAGTTTTGTATTATCATCTCACTAAATTATTGTTAATATTTGCATGATAAAACCGTAACTTGTTATCCTCCTAGCTACTTTTCTATTTATTTGATAAAAAGCTATGACCAGATGCAACTTACAGAAGGTCTTTTATGCTTATGGCTCCAGAGGCACAGGAATTCATCATGGATGGTAGGCATGGTAGCTGCAGCAGGAAGCTGAGCGCTTCCAACTTAAAACATGAAGCAGAGGCAGCAACTAGTCTTCAAATTCTCAAGGTCCATCTCCAGTGACACCCTTCCTCCAACAAGGCTTCATCTTCTAAAGCTCCGCAAACAGCACCACCAATTGGTGACCAAGCATTCAAATACATGAGCCTGTGGGGGACATGGAACTATGGACATGGTTCTGAAGATTCCTTAAGGATCCCAAGAGTCCCTACCTGGGGCACTTTGGGAGAAGGTAAAGAAAAGGCTGAGAGGCATCTGGGCCACCTCCTGATTAAAGCACCCATTATCATTTCCATTCTTTCTGAAGTGTTTCCTGTAACATTCCTGGTAGTGTTGATATGCTAATGATGAGTTCTTTCTGGTTTGGTGTGTATGAAAAAGTTGTTTCTGAAAGTTATCTTCAATGTCTAGACTTCTAGGTTGATCTAGGTTGATAGCTGTTGCTGATTGCTTCACAGTCTCCTGGTTCGACCAGTCTCCTGAGAAGCTGGCTCTCTCTCTTGTCTTTCTTCCTCTGTACTTCCTGTGCTTTTTTCCTCTGGGTCACTAAACATTTTTTCTTTATAGCACTGGTTTTAAGAAATAAAAAAAGGATTTATTTCATTTTTAATTAAATGTATATGTGTGTGCAGGTGTATGTGTGTGTGAAGAGGATGGGGAGAGGGTATATTCCTTTCTGAGTGCTGCAGGTAGGTGTCTATGCAGTCCAGAAGAGGGCGTTGGATCTTCTGGGGCTGGAGTTACAGGCAGTTCTGAGATGCCTAATGTGGGTGCTGGGAAAAGACCTAGACCTCTCTGGGAGAGCAGTATGTGCTCTTAATTACGAAGCCGCCTCTCCAGCCCCACATATTTGATAATTCTTTATTAAGTGCTAGATATTGTAACAATATCAAATTTTAGATTTGAACTTTTTACACTCCTCTTAATAATTTTGAGTGTTGTGTGTACAATAAATTTATGAGGAAATTGTTTACCATATTGAGATTTGTGTGCTTTTAAGTTGTGCTGAGTGAGATTAGACTAAGAGCTTTTAATTCTTCAGTATATATCTGTACTGATATCCAGAATCCTTTACATTTGGCCTTAAGAATGTTCTTTAATTTGGGGCATGGTGGTGCCTTTAATCCCACCACTCAGGAGGCAGAGGCAAGAGATCTCTGAGAGTTCAAGGCCAGCCTAGTCTACAAAGTGAGTCCAGGATAGCCAAGGCTACATAGAGAAAACCTGTCTCATAAAACAAAACAAACAAACAAACAAACAAAAAAGAATTTCTTTTAACATTTTATATAATGTATGTCATGAATTGTAGCCATGAATTCTTTTGATTTCTATGCCAGAGTTTTACCTGCTTTCATGACATGTTTTCTTTGAAAAGAATTTTAGATTTAGTGTGTTCAGTTTTACTGTTTTTTTTTTTTTTTTTCAATACTAAAGATGCTGTTTGTTTGCTGGGTTGCCATTGTGCTTTACTAGAATTTTGCAACAAGCCCCTTAGAGCCATTCCTTTTCAACATGGTCTTATTACTTGGCACAGTTTGCATTATGTTTCTCTTGTCTGAGGTTCACTGAGCACCTTAGATCTTTGTGTTTGTAGTTTTATCAAACTTGGAATATTTTAAGCTATTAATACTTCCAATTTTTTTTGCGCCTCCCTCTGATTCCATTTATAGCATATTGCTTAACAGTGCCTCACTTTATTAATAGTTTTTTTTCCTTTATTCATAATTTAAATGGTCTGTATTGAATGCCATCAAGTTTACTGTTCATCTTCTGCACCAGTTAACCCTCGCTAGTGAATCTTATTTCAGATACTGTATTTTCCAGTACAGCTTAGTTTGTTTCCATATGATCACAATGAGGAGAGATGTAGAACACACACACACACACACACACACACACACACACACACACACACAAAAGTGACTTCTGCTTTTAAAATCTTTTTATTGTGGCAGCCAGAAAGAACACTACTCAAACCCTTTGTTTTGAGAAAGTCTAAGTGATGGATGACTTAGCAGCTGTTCTCTGAATTCACCATTGTGTTTGCATTTTTAATGGGCTTTCCTAGCCGGTGATGGACTGTGGTATGAATATTAATGCAGGCCTTTGCCTGCAAGATGCAGACTCCTTTGATGGGTGACTTTGACTGGATGGCTCCCCAGTGGCGTGGCTGGCACAGCAGTGTGAGACCCAGCTAATCTAATCCTTTGCTCTCCTCTTCCAGGGGTCAGATCTACTGCACTGGCTACCTGCTTTCTCCAGCTTTTGTTACTTTTTCTTTCACAGGCATCTTCTCAACACATCTTTGGCATCTGCTTCCTGGAGGACCCGAATTAACCTACTTACTATTGTCATTATTTTAGTTTTTATTTATAATCAGAAGAAGGGTTTCCAGATTGGTGTTTGAAGAATGGTGATCAATTTTTTTTTTTTGGCATTTTAAGGATGAGGGACTACAGAGCCAAGGTCCTTTTAATTAATTACCTTTTAAAATTAATTTATTTTTTGACAATTTCACCCATACACCCCTTCTGGTCACACTCATCTCGTCCCTCTCTCTTATCTTGCTTTCTCACCGTTTCCCCACGTTTGTCAAGTCCCCATGTCACTCTCATGTCTTTTTGTTTTGCTTCTTTTTTCATTAGCTAGTTAATGAATTACTTAATTTTGCATGTATGTTGGGAGAGGTGTGTGTAGCAACTGTGCATGTAGAGGTCAGACAGCAATTTTCAGGAGTTAATTCTTCTGGCCTGTGTGTATCCTGCGACCAAATCCAGGTCAGCAGGCTTTGCAGGGAGCATATTTAGCTGCTGAACCGCCTTGCTGGTTCTTCCCACGTCCTCCTTTTGTTTTGTTTTGGTGTGTGTTTTGTGACTCATTGCATTTAACCGGAGCTACTCAAAGGGTCACAGGTGTGAAGTTACCCATTGGAATATGGGTAGTTGGTCTGTTGCTTCCTCATTGAGGACAATAACTTTCTCCTCCCTCAGTAGCCCTGGATTGCCGTTAGCTCCTCTGGGTGGGGTTGGGGTACCGTGAGCCCCTCTCCCAACAATGAATGCATGTTTGTGGCTCAGTCTTGGTTGGGCCCTTTGTGAACAAATACAACTGTTGTGAGTCCATAGCTGTGCCTATGTCATGCACATAAGACAGTGTCTCACAGCCCTGGGCTCCCTTTTCTACAGCGTTCCTAGAAGCTTGGGTGGAGTGATGTGGTTGTCACGTTTAAGACTGAGCACTCAACAGTCACTCTCCCATAGCACTTTGATCAGCCACTAGTCTCTGCATTAACTGCTTTTCATTGCAAAGAGAAGCTTCTTATGAAGGCTGAGGACTGACTAGTCCAGGGATATAAACATATTTAGGAGGCATTTCAACAACATGTTTTTTTTTTTTTTTTTTTTGTGGAAAGATGATTTACTTTTCTGAAAAGCACTTTGTTACAACAAATGAATGATGAATGATGACAGTCATGAACACGAAGAACCCAGGAAACAGGATGAAAATGCATTGCTACCCTACGTCACCTCTAAGCAAAATAGCTCACGACTATTTTTTTAGTTCACACAAGCCAGCTGATAGGACTAAGCGAGCCTGTGTGGGATCTTGACCTAAGAACAGGCAAGCTCTCCACTGCACAGTGGCACGGATTAAGATTTACGATGGAAAGGTAAACTGGCCCACTTAGAGCTCCTTGTCAATTAAGAGAGAATAGATGTCAAAGAGTTGATGGTTGTAATGATAAAGAGAACCTCAAAGGTTCAAGCTGAAGTCAGTCTGAGGGAGCATAAACTTTACACAAGCAAAAGCCAAGCTTGAAGACAGTGATGGGTGTAGAGTCTCACACACATGGTAGAGCCAGGGCAGGAGGTCCCGCCATCTCCTGCTCCACCCAATCTGCCCTTCCTAAAGCTGGGCGGGGGAGAGTTTCAGGTAGGAGATCAAACTGTGAAGTGGTTCCTGACTTCCAAGGTTCTTACTCTTGAAACACATCATGGGTCATATTGGGAAGAGACATATTATAGGTTGCCTGTTTAGCATGGGCAAGGCCCAGGATACAATCTCAATCCCGCAAAAAAGGCCCACTGTTTTCAGTGTCTTTTCATATTTTTCCTCACTTGAGATTCCTTGAAACTAATGGGAATGAGGACAGCTGTTACCATTTTTTTTTAAAGTAATGCACAAAAATTTAACTTTTAGTTCCCTGACCAACTCATTGTTTAATGCATTGAGTTTTAGAGCACGATGGTGGTATTCTGTGCTTGCCTATCAGTTGGTACAATTTACAGTTTAACAAATACTCACTTTTACACAAAGATCCACATTCCATAGCTGGGAACCTATGAAAGCTCTGAACTGCACTCGAACGTTTGTTCGATCATGGTACATCTGGTACGGATCACCAGTTGCGCCTCTTCCAGAAAGACGTTGCCATTTTCTCTAGGAGTTTACTCTGGGTCTTGTTGCAGAAGACAAATTCTCTCACGTGCTTCTTTCTGGCAGTTGGCTTTTTCCATATTTTTCTCTTACAGCCAGCCTTTCTCCTTAGCCAAAGGCCAGAATGAAGTTGAAGGAACTGATGCACAGCAGCTTTTACGGTCTTTCTCTTGCCTTTCCGTGCACTGTAGTATGTTCGAGTTCTGACCGGTGCTTTCAGGACATTGGGAACCAATTCGGCCTCTCTATTAAGGACTGCTGCAGTATACCCATATGCCCAGTGTCTGACAGATGTGACAAGTCTCGGGGCAGAGGAAGCAACTGAAGCCTGAATATGTCTAAAATGAGTGGCACACAGTACCATTTAAGACAGGTATTCTTGGGACAGTTCCAAAAGGTTGAAGATGCCAAAACATTCAGGGGACATAATGTTCCTGAAGCGCTCTCACAGCACTGGTGAAGATGAAGGCCACCATCTTGCAAGCTGCCTATGGTGGCCACAGAGGCAACAACATGTTCATTAGGAAAAAAAAAATAGTTTTATACCTATTGTTTATGACCTCCCTAGTCATGGGCCTTTGGCCAGAATTACAGTATTGGGAAAGAACTCCCTTCTGTGGAATGGGCCTCAGACATACCCCAAATCAGTCGGTGAACCCCATAACAGTTGTTCCATTATTGTGTCAATGAGCACTTCTTACCTGGAAAGTTGGTATTATAGCTTGCAAAGTCCAAACCTAAGGAAGAGTATTGACAGCTTTTCCTTCTTAACAACCTTCCTAGCAACTTCTGGTACTATGCAGGTTAGCCAGCAGAGGCAGCTTCCTGCTCAGTTCCAGCATGATTTCTCTGTATTCTGTAACTGAACTGTATGGAGTCTTCAGCAAGAGGATCTTACCAAGTAATTCGGTGGGCAGCCAAGATCAACAGCCATAACCTGGATAGTTTTGCGGGCCTCTCAAGCCTTCCTGGAATGCAACTCCTACAGAGGTGTCCTACACCCAGCATTAAGATTTTAGTTCAATAATCCATGGTTTCTGGGATTGGTGTTATCTACCAAGCATGCCATTTCTACTCAAAACCTTTTTTTTTTTTTTTCTTAAAGCACTTTGTTTTAAAATTAATGTATTGTTGGAGGTTGGTCTGATGTGTAAATCATTATACTTGATTGACTAATTAAACAGCCTATACCTGGGCGGCAGGGCAGAATGAGGCAGGCGTGGCTAGGGTTCCCAGGCTTTGGAGAATTCCAAGAGAAATCTCAGGAAGGACAGAAGAAGGGGAAGAGAGGGAGGGGGAGAATGCCAGGATTGATTAGCCTGGAGAAAACACCATGTGGACTGAGGAAGGACTCCAATAATGGTGTGGAAAGGCCCAGATAAAGAATACAAGCAAGTACCGTGGGGTGATGGATGAAAGGTAGTCTAATTGAGGAGGATTAAGGTGGATGGCATTGGATGGGGGCTGGGAGATGGATGATAAGGATATTGAGACAGAGTAAGTAGTAAACAAGGCAATTATCACTCTAACAGGTGACTGTGTCTTATATTTGTGATAGTGGGTTAAATAATACCATGATAATCTTAGGGCCGATAATAAACATTTTTTAGCCCAACACTTTTATTTATTTACTACAACAATGTATAAAGTAGCACATTCCAACATGGCTCCTTTCTACAACTGTAGTTTTGGTTAACTCTCCTCCTGCACCTGATCTTCTCCCTCATTTCTCCATTCCCATCCCTGTTTAAACCTTGATGGCACCCCTATTTCTCAGCTCTATCTTCATAATAATTATTCTACCATTTCTATCCCCCTGCAGGACAGGGGTCTCTTTTGAGCTGAATTTTAAGCCTAAAACAACCTATATTTTGGCACTAGTCAAGCCTTAAAGTTTGTTGTTTTTGTTTGTTTTTTGGTTTGTTTCAGGGAAACCTAAGAATCTCCACAAAAATTTAGAATCCCAATTTTTTATATCACTACCAACTTCTTTCTTAAGTTAGGAAATCCACTTGGTTTCTTTAAGCTTATGAAAGAGGCCAGATTAGCTCTTCTACGTAAATCTACAGATTAAGACAATTAATTTACCTGATCAATTATTCAGGAATTTTTTTAGAGCAATGCTCCCTGGTTTAAATTATTTCTTGAAGTAATAACAAATGTCTCAAATCCCCCCATTTCCCTATCTAAAGTGTTGATAACTGAACCTAAAATAAGCAACCTGAGTAAGCCTTCTATCACTGAGCTATATTATAGCTTTCCCTCTCCTCCGCCTCCTTCTTTTTTGAGACATGGTTTCTAAGTGTAGCCCTGGCTGGCTTCGAACTTGCTGTGTAGACCAGGCTGGCCTTGGACTCAGAGATGCCCCTTCCTCTGCCTCTTGAGTACTGGGATTATAGGTGTGAGCTATCACTGCTCTGTCTCATCCTTCTTTTAAAAAAGAGCTCAAGAGGCCTGACTGTCCTCTTATTTGCTATGTACCCTCGGAAGAGGCTACATGTACAGATCTTGAATCCCTAAACCTGCTGTTTCTATCACAAGTGCTATGATTATAAGTGTGAACTACCACACCTAAGACATTTTTCTTGTGTTGAATTGTCTTTAAGAAAATATCCCAACAAAACACTCATGATGAAAGATGAAGACAAAGATTTTAGGAACCACGTTGTTAGGAAGAAAATTTATTTTCTAATGTTTATTTTGTGCCTGGGTGTTTTGCCTGCATGTAAGTCTGTGCACTACATGTGTGTAATGCCCGTAGAGACCAGAAGAGGGCATCATATCCCCTGGAACTGCGTTTACACAGTTGTGTGCTGCCATGTGGGTGCTAGGAATCAAACTCAGGGTCTCTGGAAGAGCCGCCACTGTTCTTAACTTCCGAGTCATCTTTCAACCCCTGAAATAAAAAATAGAAGTGGTTGGATTTTTTCTGCATAAGAAAAGAAGAAATCTGATTTTGGTCTTAGGAAGAAAGTAGAAAACTGAAGACAATAAACAACATTGGGAGATACAAGGTTTAAGGTAGAATGCCTAGTGTAAGGTAGTCAGAGAGGCAAACAAGAGTGAGTCATTAATGTTTTGTAAGCTAAAGTAATTAATCAGAAGAAGGGATTTAGAGATGGAGTGACCATGAACCTCATCCTGGAAGAAGACATTGGAATACCATAGGGGTTAGAATGGAAACTGTGTAACAAGGACTAAAAAAGCAGATATTGGAAAAAAAACACCCCGCTGTATTAGTCACTTTTTCATATTTGTGACAAATAGTTTAGAAAGACAACTTAAAAGAGAAAAATTTTTTTTTCAGGTGATGATTTTAGAGGCCTCAGTACCAAAGGGTAGTTGGCTCCATCATTGTGGTCCTGAGACAAGGTGGAACTTCTTGTTGGTGAAGTTTAGACAGAGCAGAAGTGCTAACCTCCTAATAGCTGCCCAGTAGTCCTGTGTGTGTGCGTGCGTGCGTGCGTGCCTGTGTGTCTGTGTCTCTGTGTGTGTTGTGTCGGCTGCAGAGGAGGAGGATCAAGATACCCTTCAAGGACATTTCACTATGGCTTCCTCTGACTAGGCTCCATTTCTCACTACCCCCGGCAATACCGTCAGTAGCTTAGTCCCCAATAAGAACTCGATGGTCGTGTTGCTAAGAGCTGTTGCTTTTCTGTTGCTAAGATACCACACACTTGGTTGTAGGGCATGGAGAAATCAATCGAAACTGAGTTGGAAGCTTCTTCCCTGCTGGCTAGCTTTCATAACCATGAACTGATTCCTATGGAGTCCTGGACCTGGAATCTTTGGTTCATTATCTGAATTGGTATAAACAGTCCTATACTGGAGCCTCTGACTCAGTATTGTGTTTTCAGCCTATTCACCTCTGTGTCTTAAGTTTTCCTTTTTGTAAGCTGTGGAACATTAGAATAATACTTTTTGTTAAAAAAAAAATCTGTTTCCCAACAAAACTGCATTGCTGATGAATTGTGAGTGGGTGGGTAGGAAAAAATATTAGAAGAACTAACATTTATTGAGGATCTACAGTTGCCCTGTGATAGGTCATTTACATAAAATACTTAACTTACTCAGAGTTAATAATATATGCAGTTGGTACAGCATAATCATGGGCCAATTAGGATGGCATTAGCCACTAAGGGTCCTAACAGTAGTGCTGTGCTGATGAGGATTGCTGGGATAGGCCAAGTGCCTTACTCAAGGCTGGTCAGTGGGAAGGCCAGCATTTATTCTTAGAGCCATCCCACAGCTAAGTCTGTCCTCTTGCTGATTACTTCAACACTTTAGAAAAAAATAGCCCCACAAAGGCTAACTATCTCTGTCAGAGGCAGCTATACTGATGCCACTCAGACAAGGAGAAACAAGGCTAAGAAGTTCCATCTCTATGGTTGCTCTTTTTTCTTTGTTTCCTTCTTTCTTCCTTCCTTCCTTTCTCTCTCTCTTTCTTCTTTCAGACTTATTTATTTTACTCTACATGTTTAAGTGTTTTGCCTAAATGTATGTCTATGTACCATGTGTATGCCTGGTGCCCTTGGAAGTCAGAAGAGGGCATTGGCTCCTCTAGAACAGGAATTAGAGTTGTTTGTGAGCCAACATAAGAGTGTTGGGATTGGACCTGAGTCCTGTGGAAGAGTGGCCAGTGCTCTTAGTCGCTGCGCTGATTGCTCCATCCCCTTATGGTTACCCTTTCAAAAGACCTCTGCTTTTTCTCCTTGGAAAAAACCCTTTATTCCTCATGCATCTAGTAAACTAATGTAGAGTTCAATTAGAAGCTTACAAATCTTGTATTCAAAACTTTACTTCTTGCCAGACGTGGTGGCACACACCTTTAATTTCAGCACTTGGCAGGTAGAAGCAGGTGGATCTCTGAGTTTGAGGCCAGCCTGGTGGACAGAAGTAGTTCTTGGACAGCCAGGGCTTATAGAGAGAACTTGTCTTAAAACAAAACACACAAAAAAGCTTTACTTCCTGACTTTGAGATAGCATCTCTCATCTAAGAGCCCTTAAATCCAAGAAAACAACACTCAAGAAAAGTAAGAAAGAGGGGAGAGGAAAAAAGATCATGAAGAGGGGAGGAGAGCTGAAGGGAGGGAAGCGGAGAGAGAGAGAGGAGGTGGGAGGGAGGGGAGAGCGCCCACACAGGAGCAGGGCTAGGTTTGGAGCTTGTGTCTACCTGTTTAATCAAGACAGGCTCACAGTGACTGGAAAGTTTGCAAATTCAGAAGTCATTTCTGGCTTCCTAACAGCTTTTTAACATCAAAGGCTTTAGAGGCCTCAGTAGACTCACTCAACACTTGAGCTGTGAAAACCGTGACAGGGAGAGCAGGTAAGCGTGGAAGGTGGGCTCAACAACCGGTTGAGGAACAACCAAGGACAAACAGGAAGCTCTGAGAAGGAAATGACTCACTAAGGAGGGAAGGGGTAGCTCTCTCACTTTTATTAACCCCCCTCACGGAGGAGAGAGTTTCCATTAGCTTTGCTTTCAGAGTTTTCCCTCAACAAGTTGAAGCCTCCCAAGTCCCCCTGTGAGGGAGCAGCATCACCTTTTCCAAACACCACACTCTTCCTGACCTTGTCTTTCATTCTGACTCCTCATGAGCCATCTTCATTCTAAATGTTATGTTTGGTGTTTATTGCTATGGATGAAAATGGTGGGCTAGCCAGAAATCTGTTTACAGACCATTTAGAAACTGATCAGACTTGCTAAGCTTGGAGAATGAGAAGGCTCTTGGTCTTAGGAAAGCCTCAGTGGGCTGCTTTTCTTCAGATGTGGGCCCCAACGCCTGTTCTGGAATGGGAACAAGTGTTTAATAAAGCACTGAAATTGATCTGAATTACAGAGTAAGGAGTGTGTTCAGTTTCCTAAGGTGGGCAAGGTGGAGGAGTGTTTTGCTAGTTAAAATAAATAAATAAATAAAAAACTTTGGTTCATAGCAGTTGCTAATTTTTATGTAAGCCTTCGTACCAAGTTCCTGGGAAGAGATATCCATCGGTATATAGTATTTCAATATGAGGAAAGTAGATATAGATAACTTTAAGAACAACAGTAGGCTTCAAGGAAGAATGCTTTCTTCCAGGGGCTTGGGAAAATGATCCTCAGTAAGAATGTCCCTGGGCAGGAATGATCAAGGAACTCTGAGGACAGTGATTCAGAGCCCTCAAACTTTAACCTTTCCTATTATTCAAAAAATTATTAATTTTTTTATATGTGTATGGAGGCTAGAAGTCAATGTTGAGTGTCTTCCTCTACCACTTCCCTTTTCATTTATTTATTTATTTATTTATTTATTTATTTATTTATTTATTTATTTATTTATTTATT
>NW_026592439.1:820371-823384 GCF_907164565.1 Psammomys obesus | reverse complement strand
ATTTATTTATTTATTTATTTATTTATTTATTTATTTATTTATTTATTGTGAGATGGGGTTTCTCCCTGAGTCTGGGGCTCCTTAGTTGACTAGACTGGCTAGCCAACAAGCTCTGGGTATCTGTCTCTCCTCTGTCCCAAGCACTAGGCTTACAGATGCACACATGCTATGTCATGCCTTAGATGCTGGGGCTCTGAGTTCAAGTCCTCGTGTTTGTTTGACAGGCATTTTTACCAACTGAGCAGTGTCCCTAGCCCATGCTTCCTCTCCTGGATGGTGCTTTAGATTCCCACCCTTGTCCTGAAATAGTCAAGTCAAGTGAGACAGATACACAGACTTGTATTAGTGGTCCTAGGAGGGGCCCGCATTTGAGATGGAATAGCATGGAGAGAAGACTTGCAGAAGGTCAGATGGCAGCAGGGATTGGAAAGTCTGCAGTGACAGAAACTTGGAGAGGACACAAGGTGAACATAAACTCCACCTCTGCCCAAGCTTGGAAGCTTTGGAAATAAGGTTCTCAATGGAGTACTCAAAGGCCTGGTGGACATATTTTATGGAGATGTTAGGTGAAAGGATGACCTCAAAAGGCAAAAGCCATGGAAGCATTTGGTTTATGTATTTCAGAAATATATTAACATGGCTTAAATAAACAAGTATTGTTAGGTATCTACCTGAGACAGGGTGTGGCTGGCATACCCTGCTCTCTACTGAGGGGTGGGGCTTTCGCTCTTTCAGAGGCCCTTCACTATATAGTCCAGACGTTTTGGTTCTTTCTCCCCCTTTTTGCCCTTGCCCTTCCCTTTCTCTCTGTCCTTCCTCTTCCCCTGCTCCCCTCTGTCTTTTCTCTGCTCTCCTTTCTGTCTTTTTCTGTGTCTCTCCCCTCTTTCTCTCTGCACTCACTTTTCCTCTCTCTCTTTCCCTTTCCCTTCTCCTCCCGTAATGCTCCTACTAAATCTACACTTATATAATATAGCTTCATCTCCCCATTAGTTCATTCTGCTATTTAGTCAATCAAGTATGACACAAAAGTATTTGGGTCATTATTATCTTTGGGTATTTGGAGTTGGTTCTCTTCTTCCACCATGGGGGTCCTAGAGATTGAACTCAGGCCAGTCAACTTGGTGGAAGGTGCCTTTACCTGTTGAACCACCTTACCCATTCTGTCATTATTAGATCGATGAAGAATTGTGTTAATTTGGGCGTGTATGTTCGCACGTGTCACTTTTCCATTCTGATTCTGGACTGTAGGGATGGCATGGCATGTGTATGGAAAGTATGGCCTGAAAGTCATGGCAGTAAAATTACATAGACATCTTCAGACTTTGAGAAATGTAAGAAGAGTCTAACTACGGAAAAAGCTACCACAATGTTTATCTGGAAGCCAAGGTCTCTTGGCACCTTGTTCATGGAGCATCAGTGGTAATTGTGTTCTTAGAACACAGCAACAATGAAACAGGGTTAGAAGGCACTGGGGTTATGACAGGCTCTAATAAAACAAGTAATTAGTATTCTCTCCATAGGGCAGGTCTTATATAATAGCAGTTGATAGCCACAGAGGCAAACATGATTCACCAGGAAGTGGTGAAAGGGCAGTTTAGTGAAAGTTTTCATGAAATGTTTACTTCAAAAAGAAGTTCCTTGAAGAGGTTCTGAAAGGCAGCACACGAACCAGTCATGTCGCTCCTTGAGGGCACTGTGTAGAGGCAGGTCTATTCATTTTTACATCTGAGTTCCAAACCACTCCTGTAACCACTCTCCTAGCTTTCCAGATTGGTTTATATTGTATTTTACGTGAACTAAAGCAGCATCTCCGTGTTGCATCTCCAGCTACACTTTTCCGTTTAATGCTCTGCTCTTATCTCATTCTCGGTTTATTTACAACCAAAACATAATTTCTCAGAAGTCTGCTTCCTGTTCATAACTCTGAGCCTCTGTTTTCATCTCACAGTTCTCAGGTGAGATGCCCTAGATTAATCGTTAAGAGCTTTTTTTAAAAAAATTTTTATTTATTTTTTTTTATTTTTTAAGCAATGTATCACTAATGTAGCCTCAACTGGCTTGGAACTCATGTAGCCCAGCTGACTTCGAACTCATGACCCTCGTGCTTTAGTCTCCTAAGTGCTGGAATCACAGCATACAGGAGCAAAGCCAGCTATTTGTCTTTCTGTGCCTGTGTTGGTCCACTCAACTCAAAATATCACCTGTATTGTAGCATGTGAAAGAATTCCTTTTATTAGGGTCGAATATATATTGTACAGTATTGCTCTTTGCTTTATTTTTATTGTTTTTAAAGTTACGCTTAGTTTTGCACGTATGTGTGTGGGTGTGTGAGAGCCATAGTGTGTACCCAGAGGTCAGGTTTGCAGGAATCTCTCCTAGGTTCTGGGAACTGAGT
This sequence comes from Psammomys obesus, assembly GCF_907164565.1. Lineage (NCBI taxonomy): Eukaryota > Metazoa > Chordata > Mammalia > Rodentia > Muridae > Psammomys > Psammomys obesus. Next base: position 820,989 of record NW_026592439.1, on the reverse strand, counting down.
CCAGGATATTAATCTTAGCCCACTGAGCCATCTTTCTGTGTTACAGAGTTTGAGACAACCTGGGAAAAGATCACAGACTCACTCTGGATTATAATTAATTAAACTTATTACAGCTGCCAGCAGGACGACACTCTCTGAACCAAAGTTGAGATTGCTGCGTGAAGGGGAACGAGGGAAAGATTTTAAAGGCTAAAACCACAAGAAGACCTTGAGTGTCTGCACAAGCAAGCCAAGAGCTGTTGTGCTCTGCCAAGAATGGGTAGTCAAGGCAACTTCAAAATCGTCCTTGAATATCTGCATAAGCAGGTTATGGAAGCCCAAACAAACAAACAACAACAAACCAGTTTGTTATATCACAACAGAGGAGATGGTCATAGCTGTATATTTTTGGATGGGGATGGGGTCACTGAGTCAGGGTTACAGGGTTACAGGTTAGAGACAAATGGCTAGTGGGGGCCAAGATGTATATCTAGTGTAAGATGGAGTTTCTTTAACCACCTTTCTTCATTCCTCCCTCCCTTCCTTCCTTTTATATAAGGCCTTTCCATTTAGATAGGTTTTAATGTATTTGAATATTTTTATTTATTCATTCAATCACTTTACAGCCTGATCCCAGCC
>NW_026592439.1:739229-820361 GCF_907164565.1 Psammomys obesus | reverse complement strand
AAGGGTACCAACTCACCCTGGCACCTCAAGTCACAGCAGGACTAAGCGCATCCCCTCCTACTGAGGCCTGACAGGTAGTGAGGCTAGGGGAAAGGGATTCAGATCGCCTCAGCTTTTTAAGTGCTGGGATTATAGATGTGTACCACTGTACCCAGCATATTTAAAACAATTTTAACATAAATATTTAATATTTCAGTGAAGTATAACTATTTCACTTCTTAAATATTTTAAAACGTTTTATATTTAAGTGAAATATAAATAAGTGAAATGAAGATAGTTGATAACGTATTATTTTAAGTGCTTGAAGGCTTTAGTTTTCTTTTTGTTAGTACACTTTTACTCATCGACACTTTGCTTGTGCACTTTGGTTTTGCCTTGTTTTGTTTTCTTGTGGGACTCCCTGGTGGCCTCAGTTTGGGGACTCTCTCTTCTAAGCCTGTGGAGCATATGTGACGGAATGATAAAGGCATAAGGCCAACTTTGGCCTCCAGGGTCTAGTGGTACACATTTGAACCCTAAACCTGTTAGAAGACAGAGCTGTCTGGTTTTTGAAATCTGGGGTTCTCAGACAAGCCTTTCCTTCCTCCACCCAAAGCACAGGCAGACAGACAAGCTGCCGAGCCATCTCTGAATTCAGGTGGCCAGCTTTCCCCTTTAATCTTCCAGCTCACGTCCAGGATGTGCTGGCTTTATTGGATGGTTTTCTGTTTCATCTCTGGACTTTGAAAGGTTTCAAAATCTCATTTCCTTTTTGCAAATGTAGATTAAATCTCAAGACCTGGGTGTGGGCTCCTGATCCAGACTGGTCAAGCAAGTGTTAGAGGTTTACACTGGGAGAGGAAGCTACCAAGTCAGCCCAAGGGCCATGAGCTCGAAGGAACAGGCAAGAATAGAATTGCTGGAGGTGCCTTGTCATAATTGGAGAGATTTGGAGACTGGAGTCAAGCTGAGACAAGCAGAACTGAGAGATGAAGTGGGACAAGGTTCTTATTATATTATTTGAATTGTGAATCCTGCTGGGCTGGAAGCCACTTCTATATTAGATTTTTCCAGCTGTATAAGCCAATAACGTCCCCCCTACCACCTTTTTATCACAATGTTGTAGGAGTTACCGTATTGTTACCATGACCAGATACCAGAAGCAACTTAAGGGAAGAAGGGTGTATTTTGGCTTACAGTTTAATGGAACTCAGTCCATTGCAGCAGGGAAGGTACAGCTGCAGGTACACGAGGTAACTGGTCCCATTGCCTCAGCAGTCAGAAAGCTGGGACAGAAAGTGAAAAAGAAGTGGGACGGGACTACGTAACTTCAAGGCCTGTCCCCAGGACCTACTTTCTCCAGTGAAGCGCTACCTTTTAAGGTTCCATGAGCTTTCAAACCAGGTAAGCTGGAGTGTTCAAAGTACCCAAAGACACGAGCCTATATAGTCACATTTCACATCTAAACTATAACGTTTCTTAACACACCTTTAATTTTTTTTTCTTTCTGACACTGTTATGACCAGCCTACCTAGCTTGGAATTCTTTCAGTGACAAATGCAATGGTTGCATCATCAGGAAATGATTTTAAAAGGTGGCCTTACGTAAATGGTTATTTAACCCAAACAAGAAGAAGCCTGAGGTAGGGGTGTGAAGGACCGGCGCAGCAACACTGGCGTGCCGTAGGAGCCCAGGTGGTTTCACGCCTGTGCTTTGCCATCCTTATTGTGCTGACTTTGTCCTTTTTATTGTTGACTCCGGGTGGCCACATGGATGTTGCTTAGCTGGCATCCTGGCTGTGTTCTAGGCGGAAGATAGAAGGAAGTAGAAGAGACGGTTCGTTCTGTGGGGAGTGGATGAAGTCCTGAATGAACGCGTAAGGTTGTAAGGTTGATATGGCCAAAGCCATGTCCATGACCCTAATGCCTCGGACCCTGGGGACTGGCAAGGCCTTCTCCTGGTTGAGAGAACTTGTAGAAAATGTCAACCACAGCCTGAGAATGCCCCCCTGAAGAGACTCCCTATGGAGATGAGCTAACCTGCCCTCCTCATTCACTGTATATAATAAACCTGCCTCCTTGTTCAGTGGTATATAATAAGCTCTCTGAGTTTTCCGGGTTGCCATTAGTCCATCAGAATGCATGGCTTACCTGACCCCATATTTTCTGTAACATGTGCCTTTGTCCTTTCTTCAGTTCCCCATCACACCAGTCAGGTTAAGCCCACAGCTGTGCAGTTTGCTACAGGTGGCACCTGAGCAAGGACCTTGACTACTGGGAATGCACATTGGTCCAGTGAGGGAACACTCTAGTGAGGCACTCTCAAATAAAGGTAAGCAGGAGGGCATTTCTAAGCAGTGAGTGCAAAACATGGGCCAGGCAGAATCTACAGATAGGTAGGTGTATGTTAGTACGCTGAAGGAGATTTTGAGGAACTGTAGAACAGCACTGGTTGCCAAAGGACAGGGGGATAACACATAAGATGTTGTGAAATCATACCATGACAGAAAATGGTTTGGCCCATCCATCATGCTAATGTGGGGGTGAACAGATGTGTGTGTATTCCCTGAAGATGTGGGACCACTACTTTGGATACTTTCAAAACAGATAAAGATCTATGGATTCAGTAAAAAGCCTGGTTCCAGGGATGAAGGACTCTGGCTGAGGCCAGAGTCCATAGACAGACTGAAAGGGTGGCCTTGGAAGCTCCAGGGGCCCCAGAGGAGGATACCTCTTGCACAAACTACAAGGAAGATGCCACCACCAACATGGGGGTCAGATAATGAAGCTGAAGCAAATGGCAAAGGAGAGAGCATGAGACCTAGTTTTGGGAAATAACCTGGAAACTGTATTTCCGGTGTGTCTGATAATTATATCCATTCAGGTAAGTTCAGTCAGGGAAGAAAAAAAAAATCTTTTTTTTTTTTTTTTTCTCCGTTCAGTGGGTTGGTTACATCCTTCCATACCTGTTTATAAACATGACTCCCTCCATTTTAGGGACCAATTTTTTTTTAACCACCTGAAGCTTCAGTGGGTTCCATTCAACTATTTGGGGCTGGCAAGCTTACAACAAATTAAAGACATGGAGAGAATCGCCATCCAAAGGAGAATAAAAACCTTGTGATGGAGATTTGCCAAGGTCTAGACGAATTGTACCAAACTTTGTAGCCCAGGTCTCAGAGGCAGCCCAGAAAAGTCTCGATGCAGGAGGAAGAACTTACCACTTTTTAAGTTTTTCTAGTTTTTTTTTTTTTTTTTTTTTTTTTTTTTTTTTTTTTTTTTTTTTTTGAGCAGGATGAGCCAAATAGCTCAGGCCTGAGGCCCCATCTCTTCTCAGTTGGACTCCAGAGACTATGTAGAGGTTTTCAGGACTAGAAGTCAAGATGGATCAGGAACATTGAAGAAATAGGAAAGGGGAGGTATGGGAAATGAACGAAATCCTGAGTGAATGTGTATGGTTGACACAGGCTCAGCTGTATCAAGAACCCCAGTGGCCCAGACCCATTGAAATGGCAAAGCCTTCTCCTGGTCTGGGTATGTATGTTGAGAGAGCCTGTAGAAAGCATCAACCACAGCTTCCTCCTCCCAGATAACGTCAGCCCGAGACAGTCATCCCTTTACAGGGGGTGATGGGCCAATCCATCTCCTCATCAGCTGTATATAATTGGGATGTATCTCCAATCTCCTCACCCACCTCCTCATCAGCTGTGTAATAACCCACATCCTTGTTTCATTCATACATAATGAATGTGTTGAGTTTCCAGGTTGTGGCTGGTGTATCTCCATCAGAGAGTGAATGGCCCACGCAACCCAGCTTTTCTATATGTGTTTCTGTTCTTTCTTCATTCCCTCATCACCAGAGTCAGGTCAGATCCAGAGATGTACAGATCATGGTGATTTTCAAATGTATGGTATATCTTATTGGCCAGAAGTTCATCGAAAGGCATCTTCCAGCTGCGGAGAAGCTGGGGGTGGAATATTTTGATTTTTTACTGTCTCCTTGTTAGAGACTCGCAAAGGGAAAAAGAAGTAGAAATGTAAAAACCCAAGTTAGCAACTTGAATTATATCTTTTCCCTTCACTTACAAGCCGTCAGATTCCTGTTAGTGGTACAGATTTTTTTTATAATTTGAAGAGTGTTAGCTAAAGGGCACCAACTTGGAGACAATAGCTTTTATAAATTAGTAGCATTTAATACCATTTAGGCACATGTAACTGTTCTTAGTTTTATTGTTTTCCTCTCTTACTTACTTACTGTAAATCTTTAAAATAATTTAAAATTAATTATGTATCTATGTATTTATGTAGCGGAGGCAAAGGGCCAGAGGCCCCCAGCTTTGGAGCCGCTGCGCCCATGTCAGCGCCGCCGGCGCATGGCGCTCTCACAGCGCGGCGGGCGCGACCATGCCCTGCCCTAGCCTCCATGCCCAGGTGCGCCGCCGCCGCCTTCCGCAGGCTCTCAAACATCTATTTTCAAAATGTTGTTTATTTGTATGTATGTATGTATGTATGTATGTATGTATGTATGTATGTATGTATGTATGTATGTATGTATGCATATATGCTAACCACAGCATGTATGTGAAGGTCAAAGGACAACTTGAAGAAGTTGGTTCTCACTTTCCACGGCGAGAGGTCCTGGAAAGCAAGCCCAGGCTTGGTGACAGACACCTTTACCTGCTGAGCTATCTTGCCCACCTTCAAATTTGTATCTTAAGATTTACTTTCATTTGCACATGTACGTGGGAGAGAGAGGAGAGGGGAGAGAGGGAGAGACTGTATGGTCTGGGTAGGAGTACCTGCAAAGGCCAGAAGGAGGTGTTGGATCCTCCGGAGCTGGAGTTGCAGGTGGGTTTGAACTGCCCAAGGTGCTGGAATTGTACTTGTGTCCACCAAACTGTCTCTCAAGACCCTCACATTAGCATTTTGAACCCGAAACATAAAGGACAAGAATGCCCCCAATAACTCCCTTCTTCGAGGGTATTTACATCACCTCCTTGCTAACAGCTGCTCTTCCCTAGAGGCAGGCCTGTATTCTCTGCAGAGCTCAGCTTCTGAGAAAACAATGTCCAGTTTCAGTTTCTACTTCCATTTCCACCTGTCATTTCTCCAGTCCTTGCTTTCCAGCTTCAGTGTTGTGGAAGCTCCCTGCTGACTTCCTCTCCACCAGACTCAAATATTGCTCAAGTTTTCTGGAGAATTTTCTGACACATTTCCTATTTCTTGCAACTCTCCCTTTCCTTGAATTTTGTGAAGCCAGGATCTTCTGGTTCCCCTAACTTCTACCAATTTCCCCTTCCCCTCCTGTTGGAATTCCTGTCATTAGTGATCTTACCCAGGCAGGGCTCTGTACGCTACCATCTCTCCCCACACCACAGACTACTGGCATAGTCTCAGCAGTACCCTGGCCCCAGCTTCCACTCAAACGAACTCTCCAACCATGATTTTGTTCATCCCTAAAAGAGATGAAGGAAAGAAAATCACGTGTGTATTTGGGAGACTTATCTAGGGAGTAGAAATGGAGAGTTCAGAGGTCGAAGTGCTTATATACAAAGAATGACAAGGAAGTCAGTGAGGATGGACCTGAAAGTTTGGGAGGAAATTAATAGCAGATGAGGACAGAGATGCAATCATGAGGGGTCAAGTCATGTGGATCTGAAGGACCATTTTAAAGACTCTTCAGGTGAGATGAAAAGCACCTGGAGAGATGAATTAGAGCGCATTCTGTTGAGAGCAACTTGTAAAGAGTAAGACAAGAATTAGAGTGACCCAGGTGGAAACTAGTACAGCCATTGGTGTTGGTGTTCTGGACCCGGGGGAGCAGCAGGGAAGCAGCTGATTACAGATCGTTTTAAAGGGAGAATGTGACCACAGACTGGGTGGGAAGAGTATGAGGGAAAGGAGGACTCCAGAGTTTTGATCTAAGCAGCAGGAAAGATGGAGTTGCAGTGTACTGAGCTGGGAAGCACTGTGGTCAAAACAAGTTGTGGGAAGATTAGGAAGGTCTTCTTGGACTGATTAATACATTAAAGGAATTCAAGTGTAGAAGTCTTGAGGCAGCTGGATTAAGAAGAGTGTAGGAGGAAAATGATGACATGAGGGGCATAAGGAGAGTAGAAATGACTGGATTAAAAAAAAAAGAACTGTAGATTCCTGAGGAGGTTAAAGGACTGTTGGAACTGGGTGTAACACAGAGTGGAAATGAATGAGAAGGTGTTGATTAGAGACAGTGGGATCCTCAAGATGAAGCCTATGGAGGAGTGAAGTGAAAGTGTGGAAGGCTAAAGAAATAGAAGACAATAGAAGACACGGCCATTGAAAAGGTATGATAAAGAACACTGAGAGCCAGCTGGTGGCTAAACATTTCAATCAGTGGGGCGCAGTGACTACCACAGGAAGAGTAGGGTGGGACCATCTAAGCTTTCTGGCCATGCATGATTTCCTTCTTACTAAAATTTTATCTGCAGTTTTTTTTTCTTTTTTTTCAGAATTCATCATCACTTCTCCTTTTTTCTTTTTTCATTCTCTTTCTTTTATTCTTTGCTTTCACCATTTCTTCTTTTTAATTTCTTATTAGAAAAAAATTTAAAAAATAAGGTCTTGCTATGTAGCCCAGACTGGCCTTGAACTTAACAGTTCTTTCTACCTCAGTGAGTGCTGGAATTGTAGGTTGTACATGTGTGAGCCTAATTCTGGATAGCACTTTCATCTTCAATTATTTATATTTTCTTGAGATGTTACAGTCTTGGGATCTCTTCATTTTCCTATCTCTTGGGGGTAATTCCACTTTTTTTTTTTTATCTTGGGAACTTTTGTACCCAGTGGGGTTAGCCAGTGTTCCCTACAGCTTCTCTCTTCTTATTGTCTGCACACTTTCTGGATGACCCTCACATCTTTATCTCTAGCTTCAGCTGAGCTCCTTTGTTGCCATGCTGTATTTCTGAGTACTCCATGCATAGCCTTACGAAGCCCTCCTGGCATCTCAGTTATTGGGTCTCAGTTATGTTTTCCCCTCTTTGTTTTTAAATTTTAGTTGATCACAAAGATGTTTTTGACTTGTAGTCTATTCTTCTTCCTCTTCTCCCATTGACACTCAGCCACTAATTGCTATGGGTTCTGTTTTCTTCTTTGTGTGTGGATGTCCTTGTTTTCCACCTTGTTTTGGGGAGGGTGGACAGATGACCCAGTGATTGAGAGTACTTGCTGCTCTTCCAAAAGATCCAAGTTTGGTTCCCACATCAGGCAACTCACAACCACCTATAACTCCAGATCTAAGAAACTTTGTGTCCTCTTCTGGCCTCCATAGGCACTTCCATACAATATGTACATATACACACCCACACACAAATAAAAAAAACTTACATAGGATATGGCTATTTCACTATTTATGAAATACATCACAATTTCAAACATCAGGCTAGCTGGCCCACAAACTTCTATAGGATGCCGGGATGGCAGATGTGCATTCTTGCTCCTGGCTTTGCCTTGGGCTCTGGGGATTTAGAGTCAGGGCTTTATGCTTGTGCAGTAAGTGTTTTACCCACTAAGCAATTTCCTCAGCTTTGTAGATTCCATTGGAGAAATGTAAATTCTATTTCTGAAATGCCAACAGTCATTGAATCTAAACCCTTTCCTCTGTTAAGTCAAAAAAGGCAATCAAGTGTTTATCTAGCTTCATGGAAAGCTAGGAAATACAGTTTATTCTGTGTTAATTCCTGCATCACAATGAAATTGGGCATGGTGACACTCTTGGGAGGCTGATCCAGGAAGGCGTTGAGTTGAGGCTAGCTTGAGCTTTATAACAAGACTCTCTTAAAACTAAAAAAAGATAAAGTCAGGTACATAGAATATTAGACAGATGTTGAATATTAACCCACTATAATCTATGATCAGATATGTGGCTCCCTAAAAGAGGGCATATTATAGTTTGAAAATCACTTTCTGAATCCAAAGGAGATAAAAAATTTTAGTTGTAGTTTATCATTGTAAATAAAAAGGCAAACAATAAAGTCACCATCTCAGAGAAGCATTCCCTAGCCAACTCTATTCCCATAGGCTTCTTTGTAGTATTAATTGTGCCTTTATTAATTTACAGATGTTGAGATATGTGTGTTAAACAATAAATTCTGTGTTCTAGAAATGTAGGAGTGACAAAAATGCATGCTTTTCTTGAACTTGGAAGAAAGTGGGTGAATCAGTTCCTTACTTTGTTACGGTAACAAAACCTATCAAGAAGCAATGTAAGGAAAGAACAGTTTATTCTGGCTTATGCTTTGAGGGGATGCATTCTGTCATGATAGGAAAGCATCACAGCAGGAATAGGAGCCTGGGATTTTGCTCAAGTTTACTTTCTCCTCTTCATCAGCCTGGAATCCCCTGCCCATACAATGATACCGTACCTGTTTTGAGTTAGTCTTCCTACCTCAATGACCTTAATCTAGATAACCCCTCACAAACATCTCCAGAGATTTGTTTCCATGGTGATTTTAGATCCCATCAAGTTGACAGTCAAGATTAACCATCACAGTGGGGTGGAACTAGTAAGAACCTCTACAAAAATGAACAGTATGACTGCAGATATAGTTCAGTGGTACAGGGCTTGCCTCTCATGATGGAAGCCCTAAGCTGAATCCTGTAAACTGTGAAAACTGCATAAATAAAATTCATATCCTTGGAGAGAAAAATAGGAAAAAATGCTTTTTTCCAGTAGCGGTCAGTGCTGTGAAAAAACAAAGGTCAAGAATGAATGGGGTGGGGAGCTAAGGAATCACTTAAGTTGAAATATCATGGAAAGCCTTTTTTTAAATTTTTTTTTTACTATTAATTACACTTTATTCATTTTGTATTCCCCCATAAGCCTCTCCCTCCTCCCCTCCTGATCCCACCCTCCCTCCCCCTTCCTCATGCATGCTCCTCCCCAAGTCCACTGATAGGGGAGGTCCTCTTCTCCTTCCTTCTGATCTTAGTCTATCAGATCACCTCAGAGTGGCTGCATTGTCATCTTCTGTGCCCTGGTAAGGCTGTTCTCCCCTCAGGGGGGGTGATCAAAGAGCAGGCCAATCAGTTTATGTCAGAGGCAGTCCCTCTTCCCTTTACTATGTAACCTACTGGGACACTGAACTATCATGTGCTACATCTGTGCAGGGGTTCTAGGTTATCTCCGTGAATAGTCCTCGGTTGGAGTATGAGTCTCTGGGAAGTTCCCTGTGTTCAAGTTTTCTGGTTCTGTTGCTCTCCTTGTGTGGTTCCCATCCTCTCCAGCTCTTACTATTTCCCATATCTTATATAAGATTCCATGCACTCTGCCCAACAGTTGGCCATAGTCTCAGCGTCTGCTTTGATTGTCTGCAGGGCAGAGGCTTTCAGAGGCCCTCTGTGGCAGGTTCCTAGGTTGTTTTCTGTTTCCTTTATCTTCTGATGTCCAGCCTCTTTGCCTTTCAGGATGGGGATTGAGCATTTTAGTCAGGGTCCTCTCTCTTGCCTAGTTTCCCCAGATGTAGTTTCTAGTAGGTGTATACTATGTTATATGTCTATATGAGTGAGTATATACCGTGTGTGTCTTTCTGCTTCTGGGAGGAAAGCCTTTTTTATGAGGATGGATTTTTAGTATGTGAACGATGAGAGAAAGCTAGCTATAAAATAAGCAGCAAACACGCAGCCCCCACAGTAGTACAACCTTGTGATGTGCAAAGATGTCATCGGCATTGCTGAAGTATTCACTGGACTTATCATAGGGGTAATTATCTGTTATTTTTGTTCACCTATTTAGAGCTATTACATACTAGTTTAGTTTGTCCTGGGATTCTTTGTGTAACCCAGGGTGTCCTCAAACTCATGGCAATCCTCTTGCCTTAGCAGTACCGAGATTATAGGCATAAGCCACCATGCCTGTTAGGATTGTGCAGTAAAGTTACATGGCAGGTTCACAAATCACGCCACATGACTGGTTCCACACGGGAGGTTTATTAAGGGAAGGGGGAAGGGGTCACAGAGACCATCTCTGGGTAAGGAGAGAGAGAAGGGATGGTGTGAGTTCTCTTATAAGGTGACCCAGAGCATATGTGGGTAGTTTCAGGTGGTCCTCGGGTGGTCCATAGGTGGCCTCACAGATGCCTGATGTCCCATTTGTCAGGTCCCTCAGGGATGGCCGTATAGATGTCTGCTTATGGATCCAACATTTCTCCCTTTTTGTTTTATTAGAAAGTGAGGGGCTAGGAAGGGGGTGATGGTGGAGAGGGTATAGGGGCGCCCTTTTCTCTTCAAGCTACTTTCTGCTGATTAGGGGCATTGTCATTCTCAGGGTATAGCTGGTCTCCACCATCAGGGTTGATTGGAAGGTCATTGTCATCTGGTTCTGTGATCAGAGGTTGATAATCCTGTAAGAGTAACTGATTGATGGTTTGTTTAGAGAATTTTTGCATTTGTTGTTGGAAGACTGTAGAGAGGAAGTTATAAAGCAGGGTGCAAAAATCAAAAGCAGAAAGATGAGCAGAAGAGGTGTGAAGAAGGGCAGAATCTATTTCCATAGGGGGTTCGAAGGCCTAAGAGCTAGAAGGCTTGAGCTGTTCCCCTCACTTTTGTAGATTTGTCTGGAGTTGTTGGATTTTGTCTTTTACTATACTCAACTGGTGAACATAAAAACAGCATTCCTCCTAGAGGAAGATGCAAAGGCCACCTTCTTTAGCTGTGAGGTGATCTAATCCACATTGGTTTTGAAGTACTGCTGTTGCCAGTGAGTCGATCTGTGCTTGGAGAGTTAGTATTGTCTGAGCTACTTGCTGGAGGTCCTGGATGAACTGGGAAGAAAGGTGAAAATACAAAGTTAATGAGGTGGCTAGTCCTGGTGTCCCAGTACCAACAGCTGCCATGATCCCTGCAACAGCCAAGAGGGACAAGACTTGAATTGCCCTCTTATCCTACTGGGCAGCTATTGAGTCCACGGCTAGGATTGGGAGGAGCACCAGCATGCAAACTCCTGAGCAACCAGCAGGCAGACGATGGCAGACCTGAGTACCACAAAGAATCGAGGTATTATTAGCAGTAGGGCATTGGGGTTGAGATGAGGTATCAAGGATTATAGTTTTATTACAGTCTAAGGAACTTAGCATTCCTACAACTCCTGAATGCCTTGAAACATCTTGCCATGCCAAAGACGGTGATGTGAAAAAGGTAGGGAGTTGTGGCACCATCAGAGTCAGGGCAGTTAGTGAATGGTGAAGTAAGGTTACTTGACAGAGTCACCAGAGAAGCTGTCAGTAGTAGTTCTGAGTTGGTCCCATGTGGGGCACACAGCCAGCAAGCTTTAAATGGTCTGGTTGGGTCACATTAAGGAGCTTGAAGGCCGAGGTCAGAGTCTGAAGTAGGAGACAAACTGACAAGTTTGTGTTATTTAGGAGGAGGGATGTCAGAGAGGCAATGATCTTAGAGGAGTGTTTAATTACTTTCTCTACTTCTCCCATCTCCAGGGATTGGGTAATATACCAGGTGGGATCCTGTAGCTGAATGACCACAGGGGAATGGTGCCTAGCAACAGAGGGGTTTTGGATGTCCCAGACTTGGGGATCCACTTGAGAGACTGGTAAAGGAAGTGACATGTCACAACTGGTTGGCACGGTAGCTAGGAGAAGGAGGAGAGATGATATTGGCGAGCTTGGGATCAGGCGAATGGGTGGAGTAAAGGAGATAGAGACTCCCACTTTGGCTATCAAGTCCCTTCCCAGTAAGGAAACTGGACAGGTTGGCATCACTAAAAAGCAATGGGTCAAGGGAACACCCCTGGAAATAAAATTAAGTGGTGGAGTCTGGCAAGGCTGGCAAGGCTGTCCCCCTACCCTGACAATAGGGGAACTAGAAAGAGAGGTAGGTCCCCAATACTCTGTCAGGACTGAGTAAGTGGCTTTGGTGTCCACAAGGAAGGAGATGGGCCGCCCTGATACTGTGATAATTACCTGTGGCTCCCTGCTAATGATAGCAGTGGTTAGGTCAAGGGAACCCAGGCACCTTCAGTCATTTGTAGCCGGGCCTAGGACATCAGCCAGAGGGCGATCTGGGAGTGATGCCCCCTAATCATGGGAGAAAAGGTGGCAGTCAACACTCCAATGTCCTTCTTGGTGGCATTTTGGACATAGCTCCAGTGCCTTGTGGGGGTTAAGACAAAACCAAGCCCAGTGACCTTCTTGACCACATTTCAAACAGGGATCCTGTGGTCCTCCTGCCTTAGGAGGCAAGGGAGCCTGGGTAGTTGCTGAGGCCAGTCAGATGGCCTTGGCCAGCATTTGGTATTTTTGCTTTTGGGCTTTTTCATCTCTCCCATGGTACACCTTAAAGGCCAGCACTAAGACTTGGACCTGCGGAGTCAGAGGTCTTTTCTCCAAGCATTTAAGCTTAGCCCTCATGTCTGGGTAGCTCTGGGAGAAAAATAGGTCATCAGGGATTGCCTACCCTCTGTACTTTCAGGGTCTAGATCAGTATGTTGTAAGAGGGCCTTTGTAAGGTGCTCTAGAAATTGAGACGGGTTTTCATTCTTGTCCTGTGTGACCTCCTAGAGCGTCTCATAATTAACTGGTTTAAGGGCAGCCTTGCACAAACCAGCCAGGAGGCAGGTCCTGAACTAACCTGTAGCTAAAATGCGTTCCAGGGTATTATAATCCCATTGTGGATCCTGGTCAGGCACCGCCTTAGCCCTAATCAGGTGTGCTGCGTTTGTTTGGTGAACCTCATCTGCATGTGTTCTAGCCTGTTCCCAAACTCACCTGTGCTCCTTAATTGTTGGTAAGAATCATATATATACCAAGGAAGGTAAGACTATAAGATTGAATGAGATATTGAAATTCTTTAATGAAAATAGAAGGATTACAGGTATAGGATCCTAGTCTTTTTTTCTACTTGAGAAAGTTCAGTTAATGAGAAGGGAACCTGCACCCTAACTAAGCCATTCATGCTGGCCACCTCCCACAAGGGAAGAATTGAGGCTGGTTTATGTTGGGTAGAAGAAGGGGACTTAGCTATAGAGCAAGAGCAGGTAGCAGGCTGGCTAATAGCTGCTGGTGGGGTAAAAGTAGGTGCCAAAATAGATGACTAGGATGGTCTATTCCTGGAGAGGAGGCTGGAGAGGTAGGTGAGGATGCTGGAGAAGCCAAAGAGGAAGAGAAGGAAGCAGAAGAGGAGGGAGAAGATGGAAGTTGAGAAGAAGCCAGAGGTTGAGAATGGCGAGGTGGAGGTTCATCCACGGGGTCAAGGGTAGAGAACTCTTGAGGTTGAGACTTTATAGCTAGAAGAAGTTGGGCAGGAGAACATGAAGAACAGAGAGAAAGTTTAGAGTGGAGAAGAGAGAAAGCTTGAACATAAGATATCTCCTTTCATTTACCAGATTGCTAACAGTAATTAAAATGATCCCGTAAAATACTGGCATTTTAATGTGCCGTTAATCAGCCAATTTGAACCATTATCTAAGGAATATGTAGGCCAAGTTTTATTACAGAGGTGTATGAGCTTAGAGGCCTTTAACTCGGGCTCCATGAGTAGGGTTTTAAAATTCTCCAAAAGACATCCCAGTGGGGATGCTGGAGGAACGGACAAATGGGCAGTTCCCATTGGGAGGGTAGGAGTCAGTGACCTGCCAGAGGTGTCCCAAAGGCAAGGTTTGGCTCAGTAGAGTAGTATGGCATTACCTGATCCAAGAACTCATCAACATTGGCCAGAGACCAAGGGCACAGCTGCCTGTAGCAGACATGGTTTACCTAGTGCTAGGATTTTCATAGACAAGTGAGAGAGGGGAAAACCGTGCAAGTAGAAGGGAAAAAAAAAATCTCACCCAAGGGAAACAGGAAGCCCTAAATGGAGGTCAGCAAAAAGGGTCAATTGTGGCTCGTGAAGACCATGGTTGGGTGTTCCTCCATCTCCAAAGGTAGTAGGAAGTTGCCGGACACTCAACAGTCAGTCTTCCCCTAATAAGGAAGGCCAAGGGGGGTGGGGGGGGCGGGAAATTCACCAATCCAGCCAGTGTTGCATGTAGGAGATAGTGCCAGAAAGTGGGTCTTGGGCGGATTTGAAATGAAATAGGTTTCCAGCAGCTCCAGTGGGGTGCTTGTGCTGAAAGCAACCACCATACGTCACGGCCACTGGAAGTGCCTATTCCTGGCCAAGCGCACCAAGGTTGGGATTGTGCAGCAACGCTACACGGTGGGTTCACAGGTCACGCCACTCGACTGGTTCCACATGGGACGTTCATCAAGGGAAGGGGTCAGGGGTCACAGAGACTGTCTCTGGGTAGGACAAGAGAGAGGGGGTGGGGGTGGTGCGAGTACTCTTATGAGGTGACCCAGAGCATGCAGAGGTAGTTTCAGGTGGTCCTCGGGTGGTCCATAGGTGGCCTCAGAGATGCCTGATGTCCCGTTTTGTCAGGTCTCTCAGGGATGGCAATAGAGATGCCTGCTTACGGATCCCAACAATGCCTGGTTTGCATGTTTGTTTATTGTATGATTCCTGATGAGTGGGGCCATGTCCATCACAGTCAATGTCACATCAGTACCTGCTGAACCATAGTGGCAGTTAACTGTTAACTAAGTGTATAAATAATTATATGACAAGTACTTGTTAAATAAAATATTGGTAGGATTAGATTTTTTTAAAAGAATTTTTCTTTATTTTATGAGTTTTTCTCTTATTTTATGTATGAGTCATGTATGCTTGTATGTCACATGTCAGGGACCCTACAGTTATCATACTTGGCAGGGAAATGATTCCCATGAGTTAAGAATCAGCATCACATCTGCAGGTGCTGGGTCAAAATTTCTAGACTCTGACCTCAGAGTTTATTTCTCCTACACTTTTTTTTTTTTTCTCTACTGACTAAGGCATCGATGATATCACTCACTGTAATAATCTTTTCTGGGTCCACCCATTTAGCTTCAAATTTCTTTTTTTTTGTTATTGTTTTATTTATTTATTTATTATTAATTACACTTTATTCATTTTGTATCCCCCCATAAGCCCCTCCCTCCTCCCCTCCCGATTCCACCCTACCTCCCCTTTCTTCATGCATGCTCCTCCCCACGTCCACTAATAGGGGAGGTTCTCCTCTCCTTCCTTCTGATCTTAGTCTATCAGATAACATCAGGAATGGCTGCATTGTCTTCTTCTGTGGCCTGGTAAGGCTGCTCCCCCCTCAGGGGGAGGTGATCAAAGAGCAGACCAATCAGATTATGTCAGAGGCAGTCCCTCTTCCCATCACTATGTAACCCACTTGGACACTGAACTGCCCTGGGCTACATCTATGCAGGGGTTCTAGGTTATCTCCATGAATAGTCCTTGGTTGGAGTATGAGTCTTTGGGAAGTTCCCTGTGTTCAAATTTTCTTCTTCTGTTGCTCTCCTTGTGGAGTTCCTGTCCTCTCCAGCTCTTGCTATTTCCCACTTCTTACATAAAATTCCATTCACTCTGCCCGACAGTTGGCCATCAGGCTCAGCATCTGTTTTGATAGTCTGCAGGGTAGAGGCTTTCAGATGCCCTCTGTGGCAGGTTCCTAGGTTGTTTCCTGTTTTCTTCTTCTGGCTTTCAGACGCCCTCTGTAGCAGGTTCCTAGGTTGTTTCCTGTTTTCTTCTTCTTCTGATGTCCTTCCTCTTTGCCTTTCAGGATGGGGATTGAGCGTTTTAGTTAGGGTCCTCTCTTTTGCTTAGTTTGTTTAGATGTACCGATTTTAGTGGGTTTATCCTATGTTGTATGTTTATATGAGTGAGTATATACTGTGAGTGTCTTTTTCCTTCTGGGACAACTCATTCAGGATGATCCTTTCCAGGTCCCACCATTTACCTGTAAATTTCATGATTTCCTTATTTTTCATTGCTGAGTAATACTCCATTGTATAGATGTACCACAATTTCTGCATCCATTCTTCAGTTGAGGGGCATCTGGGTTGTTTCCAGATTCTGGCTATTACAAACAAAGCAGCTACAAACATGGTTGAGCAAATGTCCTTATTGTGTACTTGAGCCTCTTTTGGATATATGCCTAGGAGTGGTATGGCTGGATCATGAGGAAGCGCTATTCCTAGTTGTCTGAGAAAGCACCAGATTGATTTCCAGAGTGGTTGTGCAAGTTTACATTCCTACCAGCAGTGGAGGAGGGTTCCCCTTTCTCCACAACCTCTCCAGCATGTGTTGTCCCTTGAGTTTTTCATCTTAGCCATTCTAATGGGTGTAAGGTGAAATCTCAGGGTTGTTTTGATTTGCATTTCCCTGATGGCTAATGAGGTTGAGCATTTCTTTACATGCTTCTCTGCCATTTGATATTCCTCTACAGAGAATTCTCTGTTTAGCTCTGTTCCCCATTTTTTAATTGGATTACTTGGTTTGCTGCTTTTCAGCTTCTTTAGTTCTTTATATATACTGGATATGAGTCCTCTGTCAGATAAAGGGTTGGTGAAGATTCTTTCCCAATCTGTAGGCAGTCGCTTTGTTTTGATGACAGTATCCTTTGCTTTACAGAAGCTTTTCAGTTTCAGGAGGTCCCATTTATTGATTGTTGCTCTCAGAGCCTGTGCTGTTGGTGTTCTGTTCAGGAAGTTCTCTCCTGTACCAATGAGTTCTAGGGTATTCCCCACTTTTTTTTCTTGCTGATTTAATGTGTCTGGTTTTATGTTGAGGTCTTTGATCTACTTGGACTTCAGTTTTGTGCAGGGTGATAAGTATGGATCTATTCTCATTTTTCTACATGTAGACATCCAGTTAGACCAGCACCATTTGTTGAAGATGCTATCTTTTTTCCATTGTATGGTTTTGGCACCTTTGTCAAAAATCAGGTGTCCGTAAGTGTGTGGGTTTATTTCTGGGTCTTCTGTTCAATTCCATTGATCCACCATTCTGTTTCTATGCCAGTACCATGCAGTTTTTATAACTGTTGCTCTATAGTACAGCTTGAGATCAGGGATGGAGATACCTCCAGAAGATCTTTTATTGTAGAGGATTGTTTTAGCAATTCTGGGTTTCTTGTTACTCCATACGAAGTTGAGAATTTTTCTTTCCAGGTCTGTAAAGAATTGTGTTGGCAATTTGATGGGAATTGCATTAAATCTGTAGATTGCTTTTGGTAAGATGGCCATTTTTACTATGTTAATCCTGCCAAGCCATGAGCATGGGAAATCTTTCCATCTTCTGATATCTTCTTCTAATTCTTTCTTCAGAGACTTGAAATTTTTTTCATACAAGTCTTTGACTTGCTTGGTTAGGGTTACACTAAGGTACTTTATGTCATTTGTGGCTATTGTGAAGGGTGTTATTTCTCTAATTTCTTTCTCAGCCCTTTTGTCTTTTGTATACAGGAGGGCTACTGATTTTTTTGAGTTAATTTTGTATCCAGCCACTTTGCTGAAGGTGTTTATCAGCTGTAGGAGTTCCCTGGTAGAGTTTTTGGGGTCACTCATGTATACTATCATATCATCTGCAAATAGTGATAATTTGACTTCTTCTTTTCCAATTTGCATCCCCTTGATCTCCTTCAACTGTCTTATTGCTCTAGCAAGGACTTCCAGCACTATGTTGAAGAGATATGGAGAGAGTGGGCAGCCTTGTCTTGTCCCTGATTTTAGTGGGATTGCTTTAAGTTTCTCTCCGTTTAGTTTGATGTTGGCTATAGGCTTGCTGTATATCGCCTTTACTATGTTTAGATATGTGCCTTGTATCCCTGATCTCTCCAATACTTTAAACATGAATGGGTTGGATTTTGTCAAATGCTTTTTCAGCATCTAGGGAGATTATCATGTGGTTTTTTTTCTTTCAGTTTGTTAATATGGTGGATCACATTGACGGATTTCCATATATTGAACCACCCCTGCATACTTGGGATAAAGCCTACTTGGTCATAGTGGATAATATCTTTGATGTGTTCTTGGATTCTGTTTGCAAGTATTTTGTTAAGTATTTTTGCATCAATGTTCATAAGGGAGATTGGCCTGAAATTCTCTTTCTTTGTTGAGTCTTTGTGAGGTTTAGGTACCAAGGTGACTGTGGCTTCATAGAATGAGTTTGGTAATGTTCCTTCTGTTTCTATTTTGTGGAATAGTTTGAAGAGAATTGGTGTTAGCTCTTTTTTGAAGGTCTGGTAGAATTCTGCGCTGAAGCCATCTGGTCCTGGACTTTTTTTGGATGGGAGACTTTTGATGACTGCTTCTATTTCTTTGGGGGATATAGGACTATTTAGTTGATTTACCTGGTCCTGATTCAGCTTTGGTAAGTCAAATCGATCAAGAAAATTGTCCATTTCATTTAGATTTTCAAATTTTGTGGCATATAGACTTTTGAAGTAAGTCCTAATGATTGTTTGGATTTCCTCAGTGTCTGTAGTTATGTCCCCCTTTTCATTTCTGATTTTGTTGATTTGGGTGGTGTCTCTCTGCCTTTTAGTTAGCTTGGCTAAGGGTTTGTCGATCTTGTTGATTTTCTCAAAGAACCAGCTCTTGGTTTCATTGATTCTTTGAATTGTTTTATTTGTTTCCAATTGATTGATTTCAGCCCTGAGTTTGATTATTTCCAGCCGTCTACTCCTTTTTGGTATGTCTGCTTCTTCTTTTTCTAGGGTTTTTAAGTGAGCCATTAAGTTGCTTGAATGAGCTGTCTCAAATTTCTTCTTGAAGGCACTTAGTGCTATGAACTTTCCTCTTAGCACTGCTTTCATTGTGTCCCACAAGTTTGGGTATGTTGTGTCTTCATTTTCATTGATTTCTAGAAAGACTTTAATTTATTTCTTTATTTCTTCCCTGACCCAGCTGTCATTTAGTAACAAGTTGTTCAGTTTCCATGTGTGTGTAGGCTTTTTGCTATTTCTGTTATTATTGAGGTCCAGCTTTATTCCATGGTGATCAGACAAGATACAAGGGATTATTTCAATCTTCTTGTATCTGTTGAGGCTTGCTTTGTGACCAACTATATGGTCTATTTTGGAGAAGGTTCAATGAGGTGCTGAGAAGAAGGTAAATTCTTTTGTGTTTGGGTGTAAAGTTCTGTAAATGTCTGTTAGGTCCATTTGATTCATGATCTCTGTCAGAGACATTGTTTCTTTGTTTAATTTCTGTTTTGTTGACCTGTCCTTTGTTGAGAGTGGGGTGTTGAAGTCTCCCACTATTAATGTGTGGGGATCTATATGTGGTTTAAATTTTATCAATATTTCTTTAACAAATGTGGGTGCTCTTGTATTTGGGGCATAGATGTTCAGGATTATGATGTCTTCCTCGTGGAATTTTCCTTTGATGAGTATGAAGTGTCCTTCCCCATCTCTTTTTATTAATTTTGGTTGAAAGTCTATTTTATCAGATATTAGAATGGCTACTCCTGCTTGTTTCTTGTGTCCGTTTGCTTGGAAAGTCGTCTTCCAACCCTTTACCCTCAGGTAATGTCTATCTTTGTGTCTTAGGTGTGTTTCTTGTATGCAACAGATTGCTGGGTTTTGTTTACGTATCCATTCTGTTAATTTGTGTCTTTTGATTGGAGAGTTGAGTCATTTGATGTTGAGAGAGATTAATGACCAGTGGCTGTTAGATCCCTTGATTTTGATGTTGACTGTGGTCATCAGGTTGTGTGCTTGGTTGCTTTTTGTTTTACTGTAGTAAAGTTAATTATTTCCTGTGTTTTCTTGAAAGAAGCTAATTTTTTGGGGTTGTATTTTCCCTTCCAGTGTCTTCTGTAATGCTGGATTTGTTTGTAGGTATTGGTGAAATTTGTTTTTGTCATTGAATATCTTGTTTTCTCCGTCTATGAGGACTGAGAGTTTTGCGGGGTATAGTAGCCTGGGCTGACATCTGTGTTCTCTTAGGGTCTGCATGATATCCGTCCAGGCCCTTCTGGCTTTCATATTCTCTGTTGAAAAGTCAGGTGTGATTCTAATGGGTTTGCCATTATATGTTACTTGGCCTTTTTCCCTTGCAGCTTTTAGTATTTTTTCTTTGTTCTGTATACTTACTGTTTTGATTATTATGTGGCGGGAGGATTTTCTTTTCTGGTCAAATTTGTTGGGTGTTCTGTAGGCCTCATGTATTCTTATTGGCCTCTCCTTTAACTTGGGGAAATTTTCTTCAATGATTTTGTTGAAAATATTTTCTGGGCCTTGGAGAAGGGAGTCTTCTTTTTCCTCTATACCTATTATTCTTAGGTTTTGTCTTTTCATATTGTCTTGGATTTCTTGGATGGTTTGTGTCAGGAATTTTTTGGATTTAACATTTTCTTTGACAGATATGTCGATTTCTTCCATTGTATCTTCTACACCTGAGATTCTTTCTTCCATCTCTTCTAGTCTGTTGGTTATGCTTACCTCTGTGGTTCCTGTTTTCTTCCCTAGATTCTTCCTCTTCATTATTTCCTCCATTTGTGTTTTCTTTAATTTTTCCAATTCTATCTTCAGGTCTTGAGTTGTTTTGTTTACTTCCTTCACCTCTCTGATTGTACTTTCCTGTTTTTCTTTTAGTTCCTTCAACTCTGTTTCTTTTATTTCATTCAGTGCTTTAAGCATTTCCTTTCTAAAGGCCATAAACTGTTTGGCTGCAGCTTCCTCTATTTCTTTTCGGATGGCAATATTCTGTTTGAGTTTATCTTCCTCTATGTCTTTACGTATCTTATTTGTTTACTCTGTTATCATCTTCATAAGCATAGTTGTTAGGTCATCTTCTTGGATTTCAGTTATGCTAGGGTGTCCAGGGCTACTTGCCCCTGGGTAACTGGGTTCTGGAGATGCCATATTGCTCTGTCTTTTGTTGCTTGAGCTTTTACGCTGGCCTCTACCCATTGTGCTATCTTAGGTGTTTGGGGTTATTTTCTGGTGGTTCCTGGGGATCCTGTGGTGGAAAGACTCCCCTTTGCAGAAAGCTGGTTTTTCCTGAAGGATGTCTTCTCAGCTTTTTGGGTATAGTCCCTGGATGGCTGGCGTTTTATCAGGAGTTGCCACTGCTCACCTTAGGGATAGAGACCTGAGTGGTAACTGTGGTCTTTGTTAGTCGAGAGGGTTCTCCTCTCACCCAGGGAAGTCCTGAGGACAGCTGCCCTGTTTCTGGGCTTCTTGCTGTAAATTTAATGATCAGCTGCTGTGACCCAGTTGGACATCTGGTGCGCAGCAACTGTTTGTGCCTGTGCCTGGAGCACAGCTGAGTGATGGTGGCTCGGTCCCGCCGGTCTTTGCTAGATTTTTTCCAGGGAAGGATTGGGTGATTTAAGTCAGTACAGTTTCCTTCCTTCCCTGTGGATTCTCTGGAGACAGGGACTCTCAGTCTCTTTTTTTGCCCTGGTGTGCACTGCTCAGTCTCCACCAGCTGGCTGGCCGCAGAAACTGCCTGTGTCTGGAGCACAGCTGAGTGATGGCGGCTTAGTCTCCGCCAGCTGTCTGGTGTGCAGAAACTGCCTGGGTCTGCCTTTCCGGCCTTTGGGAGCCTGGGTGTCTCCCTAAACTGGGTAATTTTCCCGAGACCTTTTCGGGGTGGGGGTGTCAGCTGAGTGCTCTGAGATTAGACCAGCCGTTTCCTTCCCTGTGTGTTTGCACCGGACAGTGAAACTCATTCGCTGGTGCCCTGGTGCCCACAGTTCTATCTCAGGCGGCAAATCAGGCGCGCATGCAGGCAGGGCTCTGTGTTGGGGCCTGGGTCCCTGGCTCTGGCTCCTGGCTGGCTCCTGGGGTGCCCGTGGAACCCGAGTCTTTTCCAGGGGATGTCTGGGTGACCTAAGGTCAGTACCAATCGTTTCCTGTACCGTGGGGTTATCTCTCGACTGAAAATTCCAGTCTCTGATAGTGTGGTGCGCACGGTTCAGTCTGGGACCATGACCAGAGACACTGGCTTGTGGCTCTGGGCTGGGGCTGGGCCTGGGGCTGACGGCTGGCTGCCAAGCATCTGGCGGAACCAGGATCTCTTCCGAGGTTTAGCCGGGTGAGTTAAAAGCTGATTGAATCCCCCACCGTGGGGTATCCTCTCACCTGGAAAACACAATGACTGTGTTTTATGGCCGAGAGTTCTGATTGCTGGTCACTGTGCTGACCCTGCTGCTGCTGCTCAGAATGAGAGTCCTCCCGGCACCGCCATCTTGCCCTGCCCCCTCTCCTACACTTTTGAACATGGTAAAACTTTGGGAAAAGGTTTCCAGGTGACAATTATCACAGCAAAGCCTTAGGCATGGCTACATAGCAACTCCCTAGCTAAATAGCAAAGCACCTGTGATGCTTGTGATAAGAAGGAGCCCTTTGCTTAAGGCAAGGGCCTAAGGAGGAAGGATTTGTAATAAGCATAAGGATAGGATTCTACTGATGGAGGATGCAGTGTACTCAGGACAATGGCCTAAACAATGATCAGGATATTGGGGGATTTAAGAAGGCTGGCTCTATAAAATAGCAAGATGATCACCAGGTTGTCAGACAACGTTCACTCCAGCCTTCTGGGTGATCAGGCACCAGCCTTTTTTTTTTTTTTTTTCTTCCTTTTATTTTGAAGAAATAGACTCACATGTTTAACAAGTCTGGTTCCTCTACTTTTTTTTTTTTTAAAGCTGTGCCTCCTACAACTATATGCATGCCTGGTGCTTGTGGAGATTAGAAAAGGGCATCAGGTCCCCTGGGGTTGGAGTTTCAGAGAGTTGTGATTTGCCAGGTGGCTTCTGGGAATCTAACCAAGGTTTTCTGTAAAAGCAGTAAGGGCTCTCAACCATAGAACCATTGAGAGAACCAGACCTGACCCCCCCACCCCAAAAATCACTAGTCCCAGGAATTAGGCCATAGGTCTCCAATCAAGGAAGAAGACAATGGAGTCCCCTACCCAAGGAATAGCCTGGAGAAAACCCAGTAATATTTAACCATCACCCTTAGCAACAGCTAAGCAGTGAATACCTGGAACTTATCCAGGTGTTATTTACAATAAGTTGAGTAAAACTATGGTTTGGCCCTCTGGACAAACAACCAATCATGGGACTGCCTAGCTAGAATTTCCCAAACATCACTGTAACCCAATAAAAACCCTCCTCCCCCTGAGCTTAGGGCTCTACACATCATCAATGATGATGTGGGCCTGAGCTTGAGCTTGTTAATAAAAGACCCTATTGCATTTGCATCAGAATCAGTTCCTTGTGGTCTTTGGGGTGCGGGAGACTTGGGCATAACACCATGTCTCCAGCTCAATGGGTATTAGTATTGTCTTTGCCTCTTTCCCTTTCAATTGGCTTTCTTGAGTGAGGATCTTCTGTAATCTCAGCTAGACTCAGACTTGTTATATAACAAAGCCTGATTGTGAACTTCTGATCTTCTCTATTCTGTCTCTCAAGTTTTAGGGTTGCAGGTATATGTGCTCTTATACCCAGGTAATTTATATTTTATAAAGATAACAAGTAATACTTCTTCAAGTGATAGAAGGACAATTTAGGGAAGGGTAAGGGAAAGATTAGGGAAAGGTAAGGAAAAGACTAGGGAAAGGTTATAGTTGAATATGACAATAACATGATATATAGAAACTGATGGAATAATGATACAAAGGTGGGGGTACCTTTGGTGGCCCTTGCTAAGGTGTGCCACTAAGAAATCATGCCATGCAACAAATCTAGTGTAAGAGGTGTATTGGGGGGAAGGGGAAGAATGAAAGGCAATCTCATAGTGGGGAAATGAGGGAGAGATATAGACAGGTAGACAGAGAAAGAACAAGACAGGGAATGAGAAAAAATAAACGAGATAAAGAGGGAACTGGAAAGAGAGATCAAGACAGATAGGGATTCAGAGAGGAAGATCTAGGGTGGCCAGGGGCTCTTTTATGCAGCACACCTGTTGCGCTTGTCACATCTGGCAGCTGGTGATGTAAGCTGTCCCTGAGGGCAGGCCAGTGGAAGTGCCTGTTTGCTCATACATACATGGGAATGTCACAGTGAAATCAACTGATATGCACTAATTTTATAATAAAACCCAATGCTATTGTCTATGCCCTATCAAACTACACATTTTGCTCTATACTATGGGCAGGATCCTTTCTTATGTCCTTTCTCCCATGAAAATCTCTGTCTTGAGAAGTTAGGTGTTCTAATTATTTTCCTGTCTGCCTGACTTCTCCCTGTGGTTTGGATTGTTGTAAGATCCTGAGATGAGTTTTGACACAGACTTTCATCTTCAAGTGATCTATTCAGGGTCCTATTCATGAGCTGGGTCTTGCAGTGCATGCCTTTAGTCCCAGCATACAGGAGTCAGAGAAGGTATATCTCTGTGAGTTTGAGGCCAACCTGGTCTACGTAGTGAGTTCCAGGAAAGCCAGAGCTATAGTGAGACCCTGTCTCAAAAAAGAAAAGAAAAGAAAAATTCACTCATATTTGTGCATAGAAATGACTACAGGGAGAAAGAAAAATGGAATTTAGGATGACACTGGGCTATCCAGGAAGTAACCCATCAGAAAAACCCAGGGAAACAAGTTTACTTATGAGTCAGGAATTGTAAAGGAAGATTAGCTCAGGAAAGATAGGAAGAAGTTGGGGGGAGGGTGAAGATGTGATTTAATGAGACCCAGGAGGAAAAGTTAAGATGGCAGGGTTTTGTCATGTTAAGTGAATGAGAAGAAAAGGCCATGTATATTTGGAGTTCAAGTTTAAAGGGATCGGCAGGCTGGGAGTAAAGAAGAAAGAAATCTTGGCCATTGTCACTCATTTCATAGATGTCACATGTCCTCCTTTTCCACAGAGAGTGTCTTTCGCTAGTCTCAGGGAAGAGGAAGGGCTGGGGTCACACTTGTTTCATTTATATTTGAGAAATCACCTTTTAGGCCATTCTTCTCGTTACCTTGAAACTCAAGATGAAATGCCTGTCCCGTGGCCATGGAGCAGGATTTCCTGCATCCATCTGTGGCCATCCTCATTTTATCAGCTTTTACACTGGACCCCCAAAAGAAGTAAACAGTTCTTTACCAAAAGCTTCAGGTAGCAGTCCTATAGCTATATATGGTCTAGATTAGTGGCTCTGTGGGTTGTGACCCTTTCACACGGGCCGTCTGAGAATATTGGAAACAGATATTTACAATTCATAATAGTAGCAAAATTACAGTTATGAAGTAATATAAAAATAATTTTATGGTTGGGGGGTCACTACAACATGAGGAACTGTACTAACGGGTTGAAGCATTAGGAAAGTTGAGAACCACTGGTTCAAATGTTGATTTGGCAGTGGAATGGAGAGTGGACAAAGAGATTAGACACTTTAGACACTGCTATTTGAGAGTAGCTACTGGACTCTTTTGACCAGTATGAGTTGAGGCAAAGATTCACTGCTTAAGATAGACGCTCACCATGTAGATTGGGCATGAGTGGAAGCTCATGGGTGAGATGGAGAGACAGAATCCCATTTAGAATAAGACCAATACTTTTCAGGTAATTGACGCTCTCTAAGAACATGGTTCCAGTGTGACAGAAGTAGCAACTCAGAATCTCCAGGTGAATAACAGAACAACTGGGGAGTGAGAGACCAAATAATTGAAAATTGTTTTTTTTGGGTATTAGTTTGGGATTTGGAGCACAGGCCTGGATGAAGGCCAGGCAGATGTAGACATGTCCAGCCACCTGGGGAAAGGAACTAGCTTTACCGAATTCTTTTCCTGTCCACTAGAGATACAGTTGCTAGAAAACTGGCCCAATGGCCAGGGCAGAACTGTTTGTGGTTTTGGCGCCTAAAGTAAACCAATCATTTCAAAAGTCAGTTTCCCTTACCCAATCATGTAATGGTAAGGTATGTAATTCCCTGCTTGCGTTTTTTTTTTTCTTTAAAAACCTTGTTCCCCTAGACAGCTAGGCCGCACTCCTCCCCTCTAACCAGGGAGAATCCTGCAACCCAGGCTTGAGCTTGTAATAAAAGATCCTCATGTGTTTTGTAGTGGAGTTGATTCCTGGTGTTTTTTTTTTTTTGGGGGGTCTCACAAACTGGGCATAACATTGTGCTAAACATTAGGATGACAAACCCCAGGCTTTTTTCTTACCACAACCTATATGCTGCTGAAATCTCAAATTTGAAACTATACATTTTCTTCTTCCTTCCATTTTCTTTGCACCCTTGGGTATAACCCTTAGTCTCTATCTGGCCATTTTAATTTCTTGTTCACAGATAAGCAAAGCCATTATTAACACATTGTGCACCCTCTCCTTTAGCCTATCACTTACTGGATCAATACCCGATCTAAACCATTCCCTACCTCTGAAGGGCTCTCTAAGGAGCTCAGACATTGCGAACATGTTGCCAGTAGGTTTTATCCTCCTCTGTTTCCTCCCTCTTGCTAAACCATCAGATTGCATTCCTAAAACATTCCTTATTTGGCCACTTCCTTATGCCCGATTAAAATTCCAAGATCCAGTTATCGTAACACCAAGGTCCAGCAATCAAAAGTCATTGTTTGGCTACATTGACTAGCACGTCCAATTAAGACTTAGCAACCCATCCTAGCACAGACTTCCCCTTTTCTCTTTAAAAACCACTCCTACAAAAACACCTGCTGCTGTCTTTGTTCCATATAGAGGTAGCCTTCTCCCCTTCCCCTCCAAGCCAATCTGCTTCTTCTTCAGGTGTAATAAATCTCCTGTGTGTTGAGAATTTGGTGTCTGGGTGTGTTCTGTGTTGACTTAGAGGCCCCCTCAACCCCTATCCTAAAGAAATCACAGACCTACACAGCATGACACAAATCTATCCCCCTTCTCTTTGGTTCATTGTCCCTTTCAAGGATACTTTCACTATTCCAGACTTGCCTTACATATTCCTCATCAAAGCTCCCTATGATAATAGCTCTTAGCCCACTGGCATCTCAAAGCCACGTAGGAAGTGTTTGAAAATGCAAACGACAGTGTTCGATCTCCAGAGACGCACTGATTTCACTAATCTAAACCAGAGCTGAGATGGCAGTATTGTGTAATTCCCTCAAGTTACTATAGCGCTCTTGCTAAGGGTGGGGGGGGGGAGAACATTCGCTTTTGCATACAGAGTAGATGAGGGTAATTTAAGAGCAAATTAATCTTCTCGGCGAGGTGGTGTTTGTCCCTTACTGCCTTAAAAGAAGATTGATGGTGTGTTTGTGGATCTGGGACCCTGAACTACAGAGAACATATTCACCTCTTTTCTCACTTACATTTATCACTCATCTGCCTACTTCTCTCAGAGCCAGGGGATAAGGGGAGAAGAGAAAACAATGATGAATAAGGATGGAAGGGGGAGAAAGCAGGATGTGTATATTGTGGGGACAGGAGGTGGCAAGTAATGTATGCTAGGGGGCATAGCTGGTGTGTGTGTGTGTGTGTGTGAGAGAGAGAGAGAGAGAGAGAAATTCACTGCATTTAATTAGGGTTATCTGCACGAGCATATGTTGAGAATATCTGTGAATGTGCCTGTGCCTACACCACTGAGGAGTAGGATTTCCCCTCCCCTGTGACCTTAACTGCCAATAGCTGCTCAGGAAGGGCTAAAATTGTTTTTCATAGGAGCTTGTGACCAGTGAAATTTTCTTTCCTGTTTGCAATGCATGCTACCTGGGTCTTAAGGTATTTACTTGCAGGATAATGGGTTAGTTACAGTTTGGTTAAAGCCACTTGTTTCCTATAAGAAAAGAAAATGATGGGTATATTCTGAGTTCTCTGTGATCTTCAGGCCTAGGCAGGTGATCTAATCAGGTATTACTGACTGATATGAAGATGAACAGAAGGAAATAATTGGAGGGAAAAAAGTGAGAGTTTTGATTCAGAAACACTTTGATACACTTTTCTAGCTACGTAAGTGGAGATGTCAAGAAGGCAGTCGATAGAAGCTGGGAGGCCAGGGATTAAGACCGTATTTTGTGATCCACTAACATATAAGGTGGTGTTAAAACAATGGGAATGATCCCATCAGAGAAGGATAGGAGATGGAGGCAAAGGGAGCTTCTTAGTCTCAGCCCTAGTCCAAATTTTCTTTGTGGGTCCTGTAGTAGAAGAGGCAGCTCAGTGAGGAGATTGAGAAGCAGCTAGAAAGGAAGGAGGCAAGCCAAAGGAAAGCTGCATCATAGAGGCCAATAGGAGAGATCGTGGCATCGGCAACTGAGTGAAGGTTTGGAAGAAGGAAGGAAATGCTGGATCAGGAAGTCTTGTTTTATTACTCGGTCCATTGTGAGACATAAACTCAGTTTTTCTCAGTTTTCACGCCTTTTAGATAGCTGTAGACATGTTCCTGCTTTTTGTTTCAGTTTTGCTCCTTGCCAGTGCAGTCTAGACTTCAGGGTAGCATCTGGTAGATTTCCTGTTCCAGATGGCTAGATGGTCCTTTCCAAGACACAGGCCTAAGTCTGTTGCTGGTTTGGGCACTTGCTAGTTTGGATACTGTAACTGTGGAATGTGTTTTTTCTACTTTCCCCAACTTTATAGATTTCGTCTCTCTTTGTGAGGGTCACTGGATGTCTTATTGATTGATCAGTTGGTAAATGAAAACACTTCAGCGGCTGGTGGAAAGGCTAGCAGGTTGAGGCACTTGCAAGCCAAACCTGGCAACCTGAGCTGAGTCCCTGGCATCCACATGATGGGAGGAGAGAACCAACTCCCTCAAGTTGTCCTCTGCGCTGACTAGTTTTATGTTAACTTGACACAAACTGAGTCAGTTAAGAAAATGCCTCCATAAGATAGAGTTATAGGCATGCCTGTAAGGCATTTTCTTAAATAGTGATTGGTGGAGTAGGGCCCAGCCTGTTGTGGGTAGTTCCATCCCTGGGCTGGTGGTTCTGGGTTCTATGGAAAAGCAGACTGAGCAAGCCATGAGGAGGAAGCTCGTAATCACCACCCCTCCTTGGCCTCTGCATCAGCCCCTGCCTCCATGTTCCTGCCCTATCTGAATTCTTGTCTGACTTCCTTTGGTAATGAACATGATATGGAACTATAAGCCAAACAAACCCTTTCCTCCACAACTTGCTTTTTGGTGATGATATTTCATCACAGAAATAGTAATTCTAACTAGGACATCCTCTGATCCCCATAAACCCTGTAAATTCACATGCACACACACGAATATAAACATAAAAAGGAGGGCACTTCATATCTATTCAGTGAGTCTTATGCTTTAGGACACCTTGTAAGCACTTACAGGTGACCTTCTTTTTCTCTTCTTTGAATCCTCTGTTCCCCTTTGTTCCTGATGAACTTTTCTCTCTCTTTTTCTATTTTTCTTAGCTGACAATGTCATTAGTAGCTAGCATTTAAGAGACATTTGTAATGTTAGCACTGGGGAGGTGGAGGCAGGAAGATCAGGAGTTCATACAGTGAGCTCAAGGCTAATCTGGGATACAGGAGACACCATCTCAAAAAATCTAAAAACCAAATAAAACAGATCTAACTTTGATGAATTTTGTTTTCTTCTTCTATTGTTGGCAGTCATTATTTTAGTTTTTTTCTACTGTGATCCACCATTCTTTGGCATCTTGAGATCTGTTCCTTATATGGGCTGCCTCTGATAGCACTGGGATATTTAAAACTTTATGCTTAATTAAAAATTATATTTATTTGTGCATTCATGAACGTATATGTAGTATTCACATGCATATACACATGTATGTATGTAACAAATATAATCAAAGAAAAGGAGGCTATCAACCTGAGAGTTGGGGGCAGCTGGGCATGGTGGCACATGCCTTTAGTCACATTGCTGTGGCAGCAAGGGCAAGCAGATCTACATGAGTTCCAGGCCAGCTTGATCTACAAAAAAAGTTCTAGGATAGCCAGGGCTACAAAAAGAAACCTCTACTCAAAAAAAACGAACAAACAATCCTTCCCCTGCACCCCATTTCCCCCCCCCCAAAAAAAAGAGAGAAAGAAAAGAAAAGAGACTTGGGAGGTGTGTAAAGGGTTTGAAGGAGGTTAGCTGGGAGGTCTTGAAGGAGGAGAGGGAGGGTGAAATGATAGAATTGTATTTCAATTTCAAACTAATTTTTTCAAAAATAAAACATTGATTTAAAAATGAGAATTTGGTCTTAAAGACCAACGGAATAACAGATTGTATTGTAATAATGTAAGTGCTTTAATATATGTAGAAGAAATAAAAATATTAGGATACTTCAGAGTCAAAAGGTCTTAATGAATTGTCTGAGATGATGCAAAAAAAAGTCTCAAGACAGTTGTTATGCCGCAGTCACAGAAAGTAACCAGCTTAGAATGGAGTAGAAGGCCACATGTTCCTGGATAGTGTCCGAGGAAAATATAAACCTCCAGCTTAGTTAATACCCTTAACTAGGTGGAGAGTCACATTGAGAATCATTTTTATATAGTTAATGGAGGATATAGAAAGATGCGTCTAATGAAAACCAAGCAATGAAAAATAAGGCAACTATTAATGTCAAGAAAAACAAAAAGTTGTGTGAGAAAGGAAATATTATTATGCTCACGTATTATATCAGTAACTACAATTTTTAAAATATGGCCATTATGATAAAATTATTGAATTTGTATTTATTCAAAGTTGACATTTATTTACATTAGAAAGACAAGGCAGGGAAAGTGTCTTAGCAAATAGTAGGAAGTCAACAGACAGTGTTTTGTGTGTGAATGTAAAGTATGTGAGTAGTTAATATAAAACAAAGTCTTTTACCTAGTTCTTATATGCATTTCAAGTTATTGCTTGACTTTCAACTACTAGTAGATAAAATGGAAAAAAAGAGCAAATATGAATGTTAGTAGGATTATATATTCTGACTTCAGAGAGTTACTTAAGGGACATGGTTAAGAAAAAGCAAAACAAGTCAAAACAAATGAAAATAAACTGAAAGCCAAGAGAAAATTATGAAAATATTTTACTTTGGTAAAAATAGTACTATTTTAGTATAGGAGTTATTAATGATAGTTATTTTGGCTGTCATAGAGAAGTTTTGCTTCGGAATGTGTCAATTATTCACAATAAGCATGTGTTATTTTTTTGAGAGAAATAAAAAATACTAAAAGACATATTAAAAACCCTTCTCCTTCCAAAAATGCTTCTCAAGGACAGAGCAGCATTGTTTTTCACATGGGCTAAAATAACAGAATTTGAAACTTGAGCAAAGGCAAGAAATGACATGACTATAGTCAAGTAGTATGCTTTCTCTTTCCTCGTTTATTTCATTTTACTTTTTGTGACAGAGTCCTGCTGTGTAGCTTAGACTGTCATGGAACTTCCTATGTAGCCCAGGCTGGCCTTGAACTTAGGATTTTTCTACCTTAGATGCTAAAGGCTTTCAAGCAGTTTCTGTGACTTCAGGAGAATAAAATTTAATGACGATGATAATATCAGTGATAAGATTTTTTTTTTTTTTTTTTTTTTTTGAGACAAGGTTTCATGTAGCCCAGACTGGCCAGGGACTTTCTGTATAATTGAGGATAGTGTTGGTTACTCCTGACTCCAGTTCCCAGACAAAACTAGCAGTTAGACCTGATGTTTCTTGAGCTTTTTAATGCATTAGGAACTGTGCTAAGGGCTTCAGGTTTACAGTCATCTCTTGGTATTTCTGGGAGATGTCTAGGCTATCCCTAGATGCCAGTTCCTCAAATAAAGTAAAGGATAATAGAGAACCTATGTCTACCTTAAGAAAATAATAAGAACATATATAAATAGTTAGTATAGATACAATTCTTTCTCAAACATTTCAGTTTGCAGTTGATAGGATACATAGAAGTAGACCCACAGTTGAGAGCCAACTGTATTGTCTTATTTATTTACCACACAAACCCTTTACATATGCATTTATTTATTAAAAGTATTGCCTGAACACTTACAATGTTCTAGGTGTTAATGGTTACAGTAATAAAATAATTATTGTCGATGTTCCCACAAACTTAGGCTCTAATGAGGGAAACAGTATTAAAAATAAAAATAAATATTCAATGACATGTTGTAAACAATGTGGAAGGCTTAAGGGACTAATTAGGAAACCCAGTTTAGGCAGAGTGCTCTGGGAAACCAGGCTTCTTCTCTGTTCTCTTCCAGGGGAGCAGTAGATGCTGTGTTCTGCTTGAATTGTTCACATGATGTCCTTAACGGTACTCAGCCTGGGAAAAGTGGACTTATTTAATGAGGAGAGAAAAGAAGTAGATTAATAGCGATCAGAGCCATAGCCTGGCACCCACCATGGCTGCAAAGAGGACGCTAGAGCCCTGACGGTTAGAAAGTAGGGCTATTGTGGCCCGAGGCAGGACTACATTAAAAACCAATCAGGGTAGCTATAATAGGTGATCCTGATATGAGATAACTTAAAGTTTCATCACTCTATCTACCTATCTGTCCATCTACCTACCTATTTAGTGTGTATGTGTATGTGCAAATGCGTGTGTGTACAAGTGTGCTTCTGTCACAGAGAATGTCTTGTGGGAACTGGTTCTCTCTTATACTGCGGGTTCTAGGGATTGAACTCAGGTCATCAGGCCTGGTGAAAACTGTCTTTTACCCACTGAGTCACCACCCCAGCCCCAAGATAAACTTCTTTTGTATTTTGGTAATGTTCAAGACTTCCTTATTTTCCAGTAGTATTTGGATATCTGTAAAACGGACCTTTTGTTCTATTTGCAAAATCATAGGTGTGGGAGAAGAGTAAAAATACAAGAACATATATGGTCTGGCAAGTTAGTTCAGTGGATAAAAGTGCCTGCTGAGCAAGCATAAGGATCTGAGTTCAAATCTCCAGTCCCCACGTAACAAGCTTGCATATACTTGTAATGCTAGCACTTTAGGGGCCAGAAGCAGGAGGACTGTTTGGGATTTCTAGCCATAGGATTAGCTTCAGATTCAGGGAGAGACACTGTTGTGTGAGAGTAAGAGAATGATAGAGCAGGGCCCTTGATGGGCTTGCCATCCACACACACATGAGCACAATCCACACACATACATAGAAAATAAAAGAAGATAAAGCAATCACGTATTTACCTCTCTGGAGTGATTAACTATGGAGTATATTGTTATGGAATCATTTTTTATGGGTTTTGGGATTTCCATTTCCTATAAACAAAAAAAGGGTTACATGCATTTGCTTCACATGGAGACGAAGACGACCATATATGCACACACGTATTTCAGGGAAAGGCAGTATGACCGAAGAGGTGGCGTGCCAAGAGGGGCTGGGGACCAGGCTCCACCAGTTCAACCCTGTGAAGTTTTAGCAACATTTCATGACAAGTAGGAAAACATCCCAGCAATGTAAAGGCCCCAACTAGAGAGCAACAGAAAGGTGGCGTCCTGTGAAGGACAGAAACAGTCTTCTCTTGCATCCGATTCTATGCTCAGTCCTCCCGCTTTAAGAACTTAGATGACAGACACTTATTGCATCATATCTTTTGTCTTAGTCTTTACTAGCTATACCTGGAGCCACCCATGTTGCCTGCTCCTGTTATTCTAATGGCCTAGTCACCATGTCATTATGGGGACCCAGAAGCGTAGGAATTTCCAATTTTAAGAATGGTTCTCTCAAGTTGGGCATGGTGGCACACATCTTTAACCCCAGCACCCAGGTAGGCAGAGGCAGGAGCGTCATTGTGAGTTCAAGGCCAGGGGCTGGTCTACAAAGTGAGTCCAGGACAACCAAGGCTACACAAAGAAACCCTGTCTCAAAAACAACCAAAAAAAAAAAAAAAAAAAAGAAAGAAAGAAAGAAAGAAAAGAATGGCTTTCTTGATACAGTAGTAATAACAACAAAAATAAAAAATCCCCAGGCCCTAGAGGAATCTGTTCATATATTTTGATACTTTAAATTAATGAAGGACTATTTGGAGACTAATTGAATTGGGACCCCAGGAACTCTCCAAGGGTAATGACCCCTTCTCCCCCCTTTTTAAAAGAAGCTGAGAAATGGGCTAGTGATTCCTGTTTTGGGTTTTTTGGAGCGCTTGCTCCCAGCATGAGCTGGGAATAGTAAAAGAGTAAGTGGTGTGAATGTTCCTTATTGTCCTCCCTTTTAGGAGCTTAAAAGCCTGTGAAGGGCTGGGCCAGAGGTGTTTGCTTGGGCAATTACTTCCATTATTTAGAATACCAAGTTCTTTTGGCTTATTTTTTTTTTTTTTCATCAGACTTGAGAACTGGCTTCCCTGTCTACCTAGTTATTTAGAAAAGTGCCCCTACAACTGGGTCACTCCTGGGTAGTGAGGACAGAGGATTTCCTGGTGCCTGGCTGAGGCATCCTATTATGTGGGAATTCTCTTGCTTTAGTGTTGGTATAATGTTCAATTTACCCTTGTTCATTCAAATGCTGATTTCTCTACTCCACTATCTGACATTGCATTGTGATGTTTATTCTAAGCATCACCTGTCTCAAGTTTGTGTAAACATGTCACCATTTGCTCTCTGTAATTTCAATAAAGCAACCAGCCAATGCTGAGCAATGGAGAGAGTAGGGTGGGACATCCTGGTCCAGAGGAGAGGAGAGAGAAGCGAATGGGGGGCGGGGAGTGAGAACAGAGATCAGGCGGGAGAGGATTTGGAACTATGAGATGAACTGGACCTACCATATGACTAAAAGCAAGTATAATGTGGGAACTCTGAATGGGAGGAAACTATGTGGGTTTGGAGGTTTAGAATGGAGTAACTATTGCCCAGCATGTGCTCTAGGTTAATTAAATAAATTCTGTCTCTGTGTGGTGATTTGGGTATACAGCTGGTTGAGGAATAACCACTGTTTAACAAAAAGGTAAATCAATATTAAACATTAACCTTCAACGACACTGTAGTTTCCTTTACTGTGGAGTTGTGCTGTGTCCACCTCCTCTCTTGAGACACTACTCTAAGCACTCCTAGCAACGCTCTACAGCTCCTCCTAGAAGATAATCTCCTCTGATCTAGTCAAGTGTAGCAAGGAACGGGAGAAGATCTAATCTGTCCTTTCAAGCAGGTTCTAGTTACCCTAAAGGGACAAGACCTACTGGTGCATTAAGCAATTAGAGAACACTGGGAAGCAAGAGAGAGTAAATATTCCTTTAGGGGTGATCACGGCAGACATTGGGATGGTTAGCCCCGTGGCTGCCTTCTCCAGTGATAAAGCTGACAATTATGATGACAAGTTTGTGTGTCATCACAGTGAAAACAGGGATGGAGAACAGAGCTGAAAAGACTTACCTGCATTGGGTGAATGACTTGTGCATACACAGTGTTCCCTGGAGAGCGTGGAGTATCTGTGTCCCGGGAAGAGCCTATGGTTAACACAGAAAGGTACAACTGTCATTGGCGGGCCTCTGGGGTTGCTCCTCACAGGATCTTGGCTCTTGCTAGTCTCCAGAGCATTTTTTCTTTTATCCCCAGAGCAGTTGTTTCAAGCTTGCCCTTCCTCGAGGACTCTCCCTACCTCTCAATCTTTGGAGCTCTAGGTGAAACAAGAACTTTCAGACGGGCTATTTTTAACCTCATTTCTAGGGTGGAGGTGGGGGTGTTGTTGTTATGACTCAGAGTCTCAGTGACTCCCTCATGTCAACACTCGAAGGACTAAATACCACAGTTCATGGGCTGTCTTGAGACACTGCCTTCACAGCCCCATGTGACAGATTTGATTATTTTAGAGACTATTTTTAGGAATGGCAGGCTCAGGAGAGCTTAGTAGAAATGTACAGTCACTTAGGAAGCAGTGAGCTAGAAGCTGGAATGCAAATCTTCTGACCCCAGACCTTGGGCCATCTCTTCAACAATGGTATCTTGAAACCGTCACCCATGGGATGATGCTCAGGAAACGTGCCCCCATTCACATGTATTTATCACACCTTCTTTTTCTGCAGTGTCTACCCACTGTCGAAACCTTGGTTGAATATCAATGGTACAAAACCTGGTTTTGAGTGTTTAATGCTTGACTCTTATTTTTGCCTGAAGTACATTGGGTGGCAGTGGATGGGCGGACCATGGATCTTTTCACTGGGACTTATTTTCTGCATCAGAAAGGAAGTAAATGGTCTTGATTTTGCTGTAGAAAACTGTAATGTTTCTCACATGCCTGGGAGGAACTCTACAGGTCTCATGGCCACAAGCAAGTCTCTCTTCTCTTTCATATATCTCTTCCTGTCTGCCTTAAGTTTTGTAGTTGAGAGCCCGAATGCTCACCTTGATGTTGGCTAGCCAAAGGAAAAGAACCTGAAAAATGAAAGCAAGAAGCTGAAATGCGTGACTTCCTCCCTCCTTTCCCAACTGGTGTCTTTCCAGAGGTCGAAGGCAACAGGTCCCAAGAGAAGGGCAGGTGAGCAAGTGGATCCTGAGCCTGGGCTCTGTTTTTCTCAGTAGGACACCTCCCTTGAAATATTAGCAGATGCCTGGCCACACCCCAGGAGTCATCCCAATGGATGGATTTAGCCAGAAGAGTTGTGCCTACCCTCCCTTGACAATTTGAGGCTACAGACTAAATGGTTGCAGACCTAGAGGAGACAGAAGAAGGCAGAAGGAAAACTTACCTCTTTTTTTCTTCCAAGCATATATTATGCCCATGAACACAAAGCAGAGTATAATTACAGAAATAATTATAATCCATTTTTCATTCCTGTGTAGATCAGTTAGAATACCTGAAAAGAAAAAGAAAAAGAAAAAGAATAAGAAGAATAAGAAGAAGAAGAAGAAGAAGAAGAAGAAGAAGAAGAAGAAGAAGAAAAGAAGGAGGAGGATGAGGAGGAGGAGGAGAAAGAGGAGAGAGAGGAGGAGGAAGAACTTCTTAGGATACATAAAATGAAGGCTCCTTTGACTTTATTTCAGACCATCGCTTGAGTCTCTTCTAGGATGCCTCCAGAGGCAGGTGTGGTCATTAATATTTGCAGTCTGGGGCTCTGTCATGCCTTCTAAGGGGCCTTGTGGAAGCAGGACAGGTAGGACTTGGCTGCGGGAGGGAGAAAGCCATCTTGACTCCTCAGGCATTGCTCTTGCGATAGGACTTGGGGAGGGAAAGAGGAAGGAGACTCACAGAGGCACAGTGTTTCAGAGCCTGCATGTCCCTCTCCACAGCAGTTTGGCGGCCCGCACCGCCACTGTCCAGGCAGTTAAATAGGCTGTGAATCCATAACAGGCACAGTTCCCTGAAGCTTCCAGAAAGACCCGAGGTGGGTGGTACCTTTGCAAAGACTCTGGGCGGAGACAGAGACTGACAAATTGCTGACAGCATTCTCAGCTCTGCAGGTGTAGCTCTGGTCACTGGAATTCTTCGGGTCC
Source organism: Psammomys obesus (assembly GCF_907164565.1). Classification (NCBI taxonomy): domain Eukaryota; kingdom Metazoa; phylum Chordata; class Mammalia; order Rodentia; family Muridae; genus Psammomys; species Psammomys obesus. Next base: position 783,281 of record NW_026592439.1, on the reverse strand, counting down.
CAAGAGATAGTGAGGTTTGGTTCCCCTAAAGAGATGTTTCCTGAGGCCTGCCACCCTACTGACACAGTATAATTTGGGTTCTCCACAATACAGGCCAGGTGCACCTGGCAGGTCCCATTCTCAAACAGGTGAGTGTGGTTGATGACTTCTAAGTTACGCAGTCGTTCTACATAAAGAGAAAAGACCTTAGTTAAGGATACATGGCTCATCAATCTGTGAAGAACATCCCTCACCTTCCGCTCTTTTCTTTTGCTGTGTGTGTGTGTGTGTGTGTGTGTGTGTGTGTGTGTGTGTGGTAGTATGTGTGCATGTGTGTATGGTGCATGATCACAAGCAAGTGGAGGTCAGAGGTTGGTGCTGGGGGTCTCTCTCTATTGCTCTACCTTATTTTGGGGGGGGGGACAAGGTCTCTCACTGAACCTGGAGCTTACTTGGTCCAGCAAGTTCCAGGTTTTTTTCTGTGTCTTCTAGCCTAGTGCTAGGTGCTTCCTCTAAAATGATTCCTTGGGCCCGGTGTATATTCAGTGATAGAGCACTTTCTAACTTGCTCAGGGACCTAGTTTTAGGCTGTAGTCCCATTCCCTGCCCTGTTCCCTGATACCCCGATCCTCCACTCCTTTTATCCTTAGCACTGATTGCACACTGTAAGTTTATTTATTTATTTATGTTTTGAGACAGGGTCTCTACACAAAGTCCTGACTGTCCTGGAACTCACAGTGTAGATCAGGCTGGCCTTGAACTTTCAGAGATCCACCTGCGTCTGCCTCCAGAATGCTGGAATCAAAGGTGTGCGTCATCACCATTTATGTTTTTTTTTTCTCTCTCTGTGGAGTGTGTGTGTGTGTGCATGAGTGCCGTGGTATGCATTTGGAGGACAGAGGACAACTTGTAAGAGTTGGTTCTCTCCTTTCGCTTTGGCCCTGGAAATCAAATTCAAGTTATCAGACTTGGCAGCAAGCACTTTTACCTATCTACTGAGCCATCTCCCTGCCCTTGGGTAGCCAATTTAGTGCTTGATCTCCTATAAAATATTCTATGGCAGCTAGATATTTCATTAGGCTATTAGTCTAGATCAATAACGTAATCTCATGATTGTTTCTATAATTTTATGTTGAAAACACTTTCATTCTTTAATATTAGGGAGGTCAATTTATTTATTTGAGACAGTCTGGCCTTAAGCTCCTGATCTTCCTGCCTCAACTTCCCACATGTTGGGTTCACAGATGGGCATCATCACTCCAGTTAGTAAGGCAGTTTTTTTTTTTTTTAATTAATGATCAATATAAGGCATCTGGAGAAAAATCACGGTTAGAAATTAAATAACCTCGGTAGAAAAGCTTTTCTATAACTTTTCCTATTAGTTTTTCTGTTAGCTGGCTCACCAGTGCAGAGCGCTTTCTGAGGAGACAACTTTGCTGGGTTCGCTTGTCCTTTGGGTCAAGTGAGATGGGTCAGTCACGTGGAAGTGCTACCACTTATCATCCCTGAGACCGTGACCAAGGCTGTGCTTTGGGCACAGCATTGCGCACGCCTCGTAGAGCCTTTGTAAGGAGCGTGTGATAGAGACCCACTGCGCATGTACCCTTAAGTGTTTTGCTGCCATTAACTGCACATTTCTGGTGTAACAGGGAAGTGAGGTGGTTGGTGTAGCCACAAGGCAGTTTTTAGCTCAGGTCTGCTGCGCGGTGTTCTATAACTGCTTTCCTTCTGGACCTCACTGCGATGCCAAATGCCATCCCCTTTATTACTAGGCTACAGTGCACTCTTCTAAACATAGGATTGAAATATGTGATTTGGATTTTTTTTTCTTTTTTTGCTTGGTTTTTTAGTTTATACATGACCAAATGCTGTATTTGGACTCACCGAAGACTCTCAGGGTGTAAGTGGAGACGACCAGCTCAGAGCCCTCTGTGGTTATCTGTGCACTGTACGTTCCCGTGTCTGCCATCGTGAGGTTGCTGAGCTTCAAGTAGGACTCTGTGGCGCTCAGCCGCTCCCTTCTCTGCGGATCAGCTGGTATGATCTCTGGTCTTGCAGACTTATTTAGGTGGATGACGAGGATTGTAGTGACCGGTGACGCCTCTCTTCCATAATTCCAGATGATTAGACTGGTCATCTTTCCCGCAGGAAGCGTCAGAGGAAGAGTAGCAGACTCCCCTAGAACACCATTCACGGGCAGCAGGGCTGGGCCGCTTTGGGAAACTTCATTCCCTGTAAACGCAGAAGGAGAGGGCTAGAGATATTTCTCACACAATCCCCTCCCGTTCCTGGATCCTTTCTCTTAATTCTGACAGTCCGTTGAAGCTCTTTAGAAGAAGGCCAGAGAATAAGACAGTTGAAGGAGATCAAGGGGATTCAAATTGGAAAGGAAGGAGTCAAATTATCACTATTTGCAGATGATAGGATAGTATACCTGAGTGACCCCAAAAACTCTACCAGGGAACTCCTACAGCTGATAAACACCTTCAGAAAATGGCTGGATACAAAATTAACTAAAAAAAAAAAATCAGTAGCCCTCCTGTATATAAAAGACAAAAGGGCTGAGAAAGAAATTAGGTAAACAACACCCTTCACAATAGCCACAAATGACATAAAGTACCTTGGTGTAACCCTAACCAAGCAAGTCAAAGACTTGTATGAAAAATTTCAAGTCTCTGAAGAAAGAATTAGAAGAAGATATGAGAAGATGGAAAGATCTCCCATGCTCATGGCTTGGCAGGATTAACATAGTAAAAATGGCCATCTTACCAAAAGCAATCTACAGATTCAATGCAATTCCCATCAAATTACCAACACAATTCTTTACAGACCTGGAAAGAAAAAATTTCAACTTCATATGGAATAACAAGAAACCCAGAATTGCTAAAACAATCTTCTACAATAAAAGATCATCTGGAGGTATCTCCATCCCTGATCTTAAGCTGTACTATAGAGCAATAGTAATAAAAACTGCATGGTACTGGCATAGGAGATGGTGGATCAATGGAATCGAACAGAAGACCCAGAAATAAACCCACACACTTACGGACACCTGATTTTTGACAAAGGTGCCAAAACCATACAATGGAAAAAAGATACCATCTTCAACAAATGGTGCTGGTCTAACTGGATGTTTACATGTAGAAAAATGCAAATAGATCCATACTTATCACCCTGAACAAAACTAAAGCCCAAGTGGATCAAAGACCTCAACATAAAACCAGACACATTAAATCGGTTAGAAGAAAAAGTGGGGAATACCCTAGAACTCATTGATACAGGAGACAACTTCCTGAACAGAACACCAACAGCAGGCTCTAAGGTCCCAATCAATAAATGGGACCTCATGAAACTGAAAAGCTTCTGTAAAGCAAAGGACACCGTCATCAAAACAAAACGACTGCCTACAGATTGGGAAAGAATCTTCACCAACCCTTTATCTGACAGAGGGCTAATATCCAGTATATATAAAGAACTAAAGAAACTGAAAAGCAGCAAACCAAGTAATCCAATTAAAAAATGGGGAACAGAGCTAAACAGAGAATTCTCTGTAGAGGAATATAGAATGGCAGAGAAACACTTAAAGAAATGCTCAACCTCATTAGCCATCAGGGAAATGCAAATCAAAACGACCCTGACTGAGATTTCACCTTACACCCATTAGAATGGCTAAGATGAAAAACTCGAGTGACAACACATGCTGGAGAGGCTGTGGAGAAAGGGGAACCCTCCTCCACTGCTGATGGGAATGTAAACTTGTACAACCACTCTGGAAATCAATCTGGTGCTTTCTCAGACAACTAGGAATAGCGCTTCCTCATGATCCAGCCATACCACTCCTAGGCATATATCCAAAAGAGGCTCAAGTACACAATAAGGACATTTGCTCAACCATGTTTGTAGCAGCTTTATTTGTAATAGCCAGAAGCTGGAAACAGCCCATATGCCTCTCAACTGAAGAATGGATGCAGAAATTGTGGTATGTCTACACAATGGAATATTACTCAGCAATGAAAAATAAGGAAATCATGAATTTTGCAGGTAAATGGTGGGACCTGGAAAGGATCATCCTGAGTGAGCTGTCCCAGAAGCAGAAAGACATACACGGTATATACTCATTCATATAGCCATGTAATATAAGATAAACCTACTAAAATCTGTACATCTAAAGAAACTAATCAAGAGAGAGGACCCTGACTAAAATGCTCAATCCCCATCCTGAAAGGCAAAGAGGAAGGACATCAAAAGAAGAAAACAGGAAACAAGCTAGAAACCCGCTACAGAGGGCCTCTGAAAGGCTCTGCCCTGCAGACTATCAAAGCAGATGCTGAGACTTATGGCCAACTGTTGGGCAGAGTGCATGGAATCTTATGTAAGAAGTGGGGAATAGTAAGATTTGGAGAGGACAGGAACTCCACAAGGAGAGCAACAGAACCAGAAATTTGAACACAGGGGTCTTTTCAGAGACTCATACTCCAACCAAGTACCAGGCATGGAGATAACCTAGAACCCCCTCACAGATGTAGCCTATGGCAGTTCAGTGTCCAAGTGGGTTCCATAGTAATGGGAAGAGGGACTGCCTCTGACATAATCTAATTGGCCTGCTCTCTGATCACCTCCCCTGAGGGGGGAGCAGCCTTACCAGGCCACAGAAGATAACAATACAGCCACTCCTGATGAGATCTGATAGACTAAGATCAGAAGGAAGGAGAGGGGTCCTCCCCTCTCAGTGGACTTGGGGAGGGGCATGCGTGGAGAAGGGGGAGGGAGGGTGGGACCGGGAGGGGAGAAGTGTTGCAGTAGACAATTACTCTCTCAGTGTCGCCACCTCCAGTGAAATATCTGGCAGTCTTGGCTAATGGGCAGTTGGTCTAGTTAGATGACCCTGACTTGTAGCCTCCTTCTCCCCTGGCTGGTCATACTTTGGTGACCTCAGCCTTTGAAATCTTTTGGCACCAGTCTGTGAGGGATGAGGAGCTATATTAACCCCTTGGCACAAACTCCAACAATTGCAGGGCTTTGCTGATGGCAGTATGGTCACAGGCAGTCATTTACAATTCACTTAATGTCTGTCTGTGCACCATGCTTGGGCAATCCAAACAGCCAAACAAACAAACAAACAAAAAAACGTTGATCTGCTGCATATACAGTTCCTTGCATGCATTATTTCATTTGATGTTGATAACAGCCTTTGAGGAAGATAAACAAAAAGTCTGTTTATGGACAGAAAGACTGAGATATAGAGAGGTTAACTGCCTTTCCTTGGTGTACATCTAAAAACCAGCAGAGCCAGCATTCAAACTCAGGCTTTAAAAACTGTGAATAGGTGTTTTGCTTGTGTGTACGCCTGGTGCCTATGGAGGCCAGAAAAGGAAGTTCGGTCGCCTGGAAAGGGAGTTACAGATAGTTGTAGGTTTCCAAGTTGGTACTGGAATCAAACCTGAGTCCTCCGAGAGAGAGCAGCTTGTGCTCTTAGCTGCTGAGCCATCTCTCCAGCCCCAACATTACAGCTCTTAATGGAGATGCCCCTTTAGTGTCAGTGCTAAATTCTTAGCATGCATTACTCTGTTTTCTAGGGGTCTGCTTACTTGTCTGATTGACATGCTGTGATTATTCTTGTGTGCCAGACTCACTACTTAGCACTCTGTACAGTGTCTGACACAGGGTATGATCCATGGAAATGTTTGTCTGTCAGCCAACCAGTAACCATGATGGTGACTTTAATTTTCTTGGGGTCTCTTATTTTCCAAGGAAGAGTTGCATAGGCGTGTGCATTTTTGGGGTGTCCCAGAGAGGATGCCTCGAGACTCCTGACATTTACTCAGCTCCTACATGAGTTTGCGCTTCTGCTTTCTTTCCTGAATCACCATCTGGTTACCAGGCACATCAGCATTGCCATCACACGCCCCCGTCAGTGCTGCATGCTTCTCATCAGCCTTTTGACACACGCCTGTTGGTCATCGCCACATCTCTTTCCTCTCAGCATCACATGAGTAAAATATAACAAGCAAAATCTTGAGTTCAAAAGGCTCCCCCAAGTTGTATTCCAGGTATTTAAAATTAAAACCAACCAAGACAACTCTGTACAGTCAGAAATCAGGAGAATGGCTACCTTTGGAAAGGAAGGAGGGGCAGTGAGCAGGAGGCCCCAGAAGAGGGGAATTTAGGGTGTAGATAACGGTGTTCTGTCTTTATTTGTGTGTGTATACACAGGTATTCATTTCATGACAATTCATTGAGCTAATAATTCAGAATATGTACAGTTCCTCTTTACATTTAGTAAAGATAGCCATAGCAATAACAGCAAAATCAAACCTAAAAAATCAGTATAATGGCCTATAAAAGACTAAGACGATTTGGCCAGTTTCCTCTTCTGGTACAATTCCCATGACTGCCTCCCTGTTCAATCCATTTTGGGGATTCCTTTGTTCAATCCTGTTCAATCCCATCTTGGGGATTCCTTTGGCTGGCTGTGCCTGGAATGTACCTCTTCCAGGCATACCTGTGGTTACGCCTTTGCCTGCATAATGCCTTCAGTGCAAATGTTTCTTTCAGAGACGTCTTCTGAGACCAGTCTTTCATAGCTACCAACTTCTACCCACTCCTATAACCCACTCTCCACTGGATTTATTTTTCTTCACGGCAATCACCATCTAGTACACTTTATACATTTGTGGGGTTTTGTTGTTGTTTTGCTTTGTTTTGTCTTCTTTATTAGAAGTGTAAGCATTGCGCAGGAAAGGCTTTTTATCTGTTTATCACTGCTGTGATCATTCTTGAGCGGTGCCTGCCACACACTGAGCTTCAGATGAACGCATGCTGAAGTGAACATCTCTTGTCCTCCCCTTGGAAGGTCTCTTCCAGGACAATAAAGTTCACTTTCTCTGAATAAGGAGCCTGGGCTTACTTTCTCAGTGGCTACAGGACTCACCAGCAACTCTTTCTCCCACTGCCAAGCACATTCCTTTCAGTTCTCTTGATTTTATAGATAAAAATTATTAAGGCTTTTTTTTTGGTGGTTATGGTTTGGAGACAAGGTCTTCTATATAGCCCAGGCCAGTCTCAAACTGGCAATCTTCCACCTTAGAGGCCTAGAATTACAGGCATATGCCACTATGCCTGGAACTAGCTTATTAAAAAAGCTTACTACTTACTTAGCTTTGTGATAACTTTAATAGGTAAAAATTTAGAAATCATGGCATCCGGACCATATTTTTGGTTCCCCTCCATATGCCTGCTTCTGGTGTGGATCTGGGGAATACATATGTCGTATGTATGAATGAACAAGATCATCCTGATACACTGGCATACTATCTAATAGAGAAGCCTGACAGGTGAATGAGCGGCTATGGTGTTGTGGATAGGGTACTGGCTCGGGCATAGGTTTGTCTTTGCATTGTCCAAGCGCCATTACTATACTTTGCATGCTATATTTCTTTATTATAATTATGATATTGTTTCCTCCTTTTCTTTTAACTAAATGAGAGCAGGAATTATGCTTGTCTCCTACGTATTCTTATTGCTTAGCACAGTTTCAAGTCAATAACTAATGAGGGAGGTATTATATGCTCTATGGAAGCACACATAGAGAACGATGAATCAAGGACAGTTACCAAGGATCAAGTCACAAGATATGATGCTATAGGAATGTTTTGAATAACAACAGGGACTTTTCCAGTGTTCAGTGATTTGTGAATTTCCTCCATGATTTGCTTTCTTTGAATTGCTGTCACTTCTGGCTGAAATGATCCTCCTCCTCATTTTTACATCGTAAGTTGTTATGTATCTTTGAAGGATTGCTGAAATACCTCTTTGCCTCTGCTTATATATGTGGAAGTTTTCGTTGGTACAGGGGAAGGAGAAAGGAGCTTGTGTTGAGGACAGAGAGGTGCATGGGTATAGTTCCCTGCAGGTCTAAAATGAAATATTGACAAAATGAGATTTGAACCAACATGCTTATGGTGCATGAAAATCAGAAGTTACTGAGCATGTTCAAAAGATCACGAGGTGACATGGCTTGGCCCAGAGGAAACACAGATTTTTTTTTTCTGGACTGGGTATTGATGCTTTTAATTACTCTGGGCCAGCACCTTCAGCATGGATACTGACAGTCTGGGGCAGCCATTTGCACTGCTGGCAGTATGTGTGGAAGAGTAGAGCCAGAATAAAGAGTAGGAGTTGGAGAGATGCTTTATGGTGGCTCTGGCTGTGGCAGGGTACTTGGCCTGGAGGCAGATATGTAGAAAGCATCCTTTTGGGCTCTATAAACCACTGCAGAATCACATGGACTATGGAGAAGATGCCGATATTCTTTGGTGATGTCAAACCGAGGAACATTGTACTCATGCTTTTCACGTTCCATCCAATGGATGACATATTTCTGGGAGCATGAATGTCTGGCTTAGGTTTTTATTTCTGAAGAAGTTGCTTCAGAGTACTCAATGAGAGCTCTGCAGGCTGAGATTAGAATGTCGAGTCTTAACCAGTTCCTTGAGCTGCGGGAATATACTTTGTAAGGTTTTAGTAAGTATAGAATACTTTGGAGAAGAAGAAAAGTATATGGAAAACAGTGTTTTAGGAAGGATAAGGCACAGGTAGCATGAGATTGGCTCTGAAAAAGAATGAAAAGTCATAAGAAAGCATGGTGTTTCCGACTTAGAGGGCTGGCTTAGGTATGTTCAAAACCAAAGAAGATAAGTAGGCTGTTTTACTTCCCAGGCAATTAGTTCAGAATGAAAGAAGGTGGGGACCAATTTATCAAGTGATTTAACAGAGAAAGAAAGAGAAACATAGGGCAGACCTTCTAGTTGGAGGTGGGTTGAAGGAAACATGGTCAGTAGAATGGTAAGAGCCCTTGGTGAATTTAAAGAAAGAGAGAACTTTAAGTTTACATGGAGAAGGACTATAAAGATGTGGTAAAAAAAAGAATGTTTAAAACACAGAGCTATTTCTGAGGAGGAAGCCAAAATGGCCTCAGGAGCACAAGTGAGGTATCAGTTTTGAATGGAGGTGGATCTCTTTAGCCCTCAAAGTAAGCAAGAACGAGTCTAAAACCTTAAGAGATTTATAGGTGAAGGGAGAGATGTAGACACGTCATATGGCTTGATCTTAAAGTTATAGACAACTGATCTGATAAGTCCTAAAGGAAGATATTCTTGGATCATTCTCCAAGAAAGACTATATGTAAAAGCACAAGGCAAGTTTTCAAAAATTCTACAAGTCTTAAATAAAAGACAAACTCTTCTTCGACTATAGTGGAATAAAACCAGAAATCAAGAACATAAAGAAAATTTTTAAAAAATGCGCACGTAATGTGGAAATTAGACTTCATTGTCTAAAACGCAGCATGATAAAACACAAGGGATACAACTAGTTTTACTTAGTGTTCTTCTAGAAGTTACAGTTAGAGAAAATAGGTAAGAAAAAGAAGGAAAAAGCATATCCATTGTAAAGAAACAAAACAGTTTCTGCTCAGAGATACTATGGTCATACAAACAGAAATTCCTAAAGAATCTACCAAAGCACCCAGAGCTACTGTGTAAATTCAGCAAAGTTGCAGGTCACAAGATCCACATCCACAAAACTAGCCTGGTGGGTGTAGTAGCTCATGCTTTTAGTACGAGCACTTGAGAGGCAAAAGCCAAAGAAGCTCTGTGAGTTCAAGGCTATCCTGGTCTACATAGATCAGGTCATCCAGGGCTAGGGAGAGAGAACCTGTATAAACAAGCAAACACACTTTACAAAAACTAGTTTGTATTGGTCTATGAAGGACAATCTAGAAAAAGAAATGATACAAACAAATTCCACTTACAATAGTGTCCAAAAGAATAACAGAGCTATGGGTACACAGATTAGTCAACCTTGCTCAGAGAAGCCATCTGTTGTGGGTAGCAGTTATGAAATGACTCATAGTCAAAGGGTGAGAATAAGTGACTCTTGAGTGCTCATCCCTGAATAGGACATCAATTTCAACCCCACAAGGCTTGGGAAGCGTCAGGGAAGATGATGTGGAAAGAATAGAAGAGACAGAGAATGGGGAAGGGGTGCTATGAAATAACGTTTTCTAGACATGACATTATAGTTTCACTCATGAACCCACTGAAGCCATGGTTATTTGCAGAAGATCAAGCCAATAAAATCAGTCAGCATCCCAGCAGACAGCACTAATTGGGCTCAGTGGGTTACAAACACAACAGTACCCCACAAAACAGCTCAGGACCAGGCACGGACACTCATATGAGTTATTGGTCAGGGAGGCCCTAGAGGAGTCTCAAACACACAGACTATTGCAATTGCTCCTGTTTGCCCATCATAACAACACCGTCAGACCCTATTGCTGAAGGTACCACTCATTTTGGATACCGGATATAGAGAAATCAACCTCTGGCTTACCAGGACACTGTCTTCCTGCTGGATAACTTACATTGTTCCAGAAGGTACTATGCAAGCTTCTTTGGGAGAAAAGTTATCATTGGTCCCTCCCAGGGCTGGAGTCTGTATGCTACAACACTGACATGCAGGCCAGATACGCCTCCTGGGTCAATAGTGATATGAAAGGTTAAGGGAGGGAGGGTAACAATGCTACTTTCTGATCAGATATAAGGCCTTCTCCACAGGAAGGGTTTTGTATCTGGTGCTGTAAGCTTTGTAAAAAGCCTTTGACAGGGGGGAATCAGAGGCTCTGGGCAAGGAAGAAGGAACCTACTACTGATGTTTTGCTGATTGCTCATACAATTCAAACTGTTTTCTGAACATTGACATTTATACTCACAGATTTGTGCTGCTTTGAGCTTTGGTCTTTCTGCAGCAGGAAGTTAATGCAGGGATTCATAACTGGCCAAAGTACTGGGTATAAATAACACTGCATGCTCAGTTGTGAGTGAGTTACTTCTATCAATCTCTCAGCCATCCAAGGTCCAGGGAAATTCAAAGAAGGGGGTGGGGTGGGGCAGAGAAAAGAATGCTAGAGCTGGCAGGTGAGAAGGAGAGCTGTGAAATACTGACTTCTAGACATGAAAGAGGTGTTGATTACATCAGCTCACAGCAACCATGGTTACCTGCATAAGAGAAGCCAGTCCAAATTTCACACATATCAGAGGGACTAGTGGCAGCTCATGGCTGCTGAGGGAGAGAGAGTCACTAACTGATATGCATATGGGCAGCACTGTTTGGACTCAGAGGGTCATCACTTGCAGCCTAAATACTAGAAGAGAAAAAAGGATGACATGAAACTGAGAGGGAAGTGCTAAGGGAGGATTGGAGAGAGGAAGTGTGAACGCATGTGATTAGCGTTCATTGTATTAATGCATGAAACTTTAAAAGAAAATAAAGTTTCTTTATAACAAGTGAGTCTATTAGTTAAATGTCAAGACAGCTTTCATAAGAGAAGAAACTCTTTACCAGCTACATATCCTAATAGAGGATTAATATCTAGAATATGCAAGGAACTAAAAAAACAAAACAAAACAAAAAAAAAACCACACCAAAACAAAACAAAAAACCCAAGCATCAAAAACAAACAACCTAATAAAAAAATGGGCTGTGGAAGTGAACAAAAATTTTTCAAAAGAAGAAATAGAGAATACTAATCAATATTTTAAAAAAGTGTTCAATATGCTCCCCCATGAGAGCAATGAAAATCAGAACTATTTTGAGATTTCAGCTCAGGTCAATCAGAATTGCCAGCATGAAGAATACAAATGACTGCAAATGCTACTATAGATGTTGAGAAAGGTTTCTCAAACACTAAAACCAGAAGTGTCCTAAGATCCAGCAATACCATCCCTGGGCACATGCCCAAAGGATTCCACAACCTACCACAGAGAACCTACACAGCTATGCTCACTGATGCTCTGTTCACAATAGCTATGAAGTGGATTCACCCTACATGACCATTTACGGATGAATGAATAACACAAATGGCGTACATATACACGATGGAATTTTTATCCAGCTGAAAAGAAAAAAAGTATAAAAAATTTTAAGGAAAACGTGTGGAACTAAAATTTTCTGAGTGAAATGACTAAGACCTAGGAATGCCACCTGTTCTCTCTCATATGCAAGATCCTAGCTTCAAACTTTATTTATTTTTTTTAATTTTTGTGTTTAAGCTGAAAAAAGTTGATGTCAAGTACTTGTTCAAGTTCATTTACCAAACCAAAATTTTCAGTTATGAAACAATAAACCCTAGGCAGCTCAATATTTTCAAATGTGAAAAATTAAAGAATTAGTTGCCATCCTTATGCTAAAATTAAAAAAAAAAAAAGGAAAAAAAAGATGCTGGGACAGATGGGTATCCAGATACAAAGCATTGACATTAAGTTCCCACCTCGCACAGCAACTTAAGCTAGACTTGGGTGTGGTGGCACCTGCCGTTGATCCCAGCATCAAGGATGGGCAGGGGCATGATGACCTCTGATCTACATAGGGAGTCCAGGCCAGCCAAGACTACAAGTGAGTCTCTGTCTCAACAGAACAGAGCAGAACAGTCCAGAACAGAACAAAAGAGCCCTTCAAACTATGTCAAGCATATGTAAGAGTTAAATCTATAAAACCTTAGGCCTGGGCTGGGGACAGAGCTCAGTGGCGGCGTCCTTGTTTACCATGCATAGAGCTCCGGATTTGAACTGCAAACAAGCAACTGCAGAGGTCAATGTTAATGATCTTGAACTTGACAATGAATTCTTAGATATGATACTAAAGCAAAAGCAATGAAAGAAAAAAAAATAGGTAAATTCTATCACATCAAAATTTAAAAAGTTGTATATTGAAGGATGTTAGGGCATGTCTTAACCGCAGAGCCTTCATATTCTGTCAGACGAGACATAGGTCAGCCATTGTGCACTTTCATTTAGTTGCTCCGTGGACACAGAAAGAAGGCTGGGGTTGGCTAGGAGATGGGGACAGAAAGAAATGAAAAACAGAAGGTGAGTAACAGCTTCTTTCTCTCTGTTGGGTTTGATCCCAAGGACCTGGAGCATGACCTCTACCACTGAGCTACATCCCCAGTCTAGGATTTTCTTTTTGAGTGTTGGTTATTTTAGAACAATTGAAGTGATGGTTGCAGAATACACACAATGTGAATTTCATCTGAAAAAGAAAAGAAAGGAAGAAAGAGAGAGAGAAAGAAAGAAAGGTCTTAGTGTGAGTGAAAGAAACAAGCTGAGCTAGATCTGGACCAAGGAACCCAGACCTGGGAGGTGTGAGACACGGAAGGCTAGAGATCACAGAGAGTCTGAGCGGTGGAAAGTCATGTGTCTTGAGCATAATAACGACATGTAAAACATCGCTTTGTCTTTGATGAAGTAAAATAACCGTCGAAATATGCAGATGGTTGTTATAAAGAAGATAATGGTACTTGGGGGAGGGGAACTATTAGCCCACAATCTGTTACCAGTAGAACCACTCATACTTTTGACTCATAAAATTTCAAAATCAGGGCTGCAGAAGTAGGTCAGTGGCATGCTTGAGGCTCTAGTTTGGACCCTTAGCTGCAAAATAAATGAAAGAAGGGAAGAAAAAAGGGAGGGAGAGAGCACAGAAGGGAGGGAGATTTCAGAGCCAGCCCACATGTTTTTCCTTTACCTGTACATCCATGCCCCAGGCCTCAGAGCACCTGTATCTGTTTCCTTTACACTCAGCCAAAGAATTAGTTCCTAGTTTTCTCTGGCACCAATTTCAGTGTGCCTACATTTCAGAACCTTGCTACTCAAGGTGTGGTCTGTGAACAGGCAACAATGACTTCACCTGGGAGTTTGTTAGAGATGCAGAGTCATAGCTTCCTCTTAGAGAGTCATCATTCTAATAAAATCCTCAAGCCATGTATACATTAAAGTTTGACAAATTCCTATGTAGAAAGAAGAAATAGAGAGATAGCTGAGATTCACCAAGTTGCTTGATTTCGTTTGTAACCATTGCTCTGCTATGTTAGGCTTTTTGGATTTTGGTTTACTGTGTAACCTAGTTTGCCTCAGCATCCTAAGCTATGCCATCACACCTGGATGTCAGGCTAGCTTTAAAAAATGTTTTTTTTTTTTTTTTTTTGGTTAGGATCTACTAATTATTTGCACTAAGAGGTTTCATTACATTTTCATACATCTATATATTTTGGTCATAATTACCCACATTACCCTCTCTTGACTTCTGTTGATCTCCCAAATTAATCCTTTTTTTTTTCTTTTCTTTTTTTTTCCCAAGAAAGAGTTTCTCTGTGTAGCCTTGGCTGTCCTGGACTTTGTAGACCAGGCTAGCCTCAAACTCACAGAGATCCACTGGCCTCTGCCTTCCCAAGTGCTGGGATTACAGGCCTGCTGCACTGCACCTAGGGAATTAATCCATTTTATTTTTTTCTCTCCTTTCTTTCTTTCTTTCTTTCTTTCTTTCTTTCTTTCTTTCTTTCTTTCTTTCTTTCTTTCTTTCTTTCTTTCCTTCTTCTCTCTTTCTTTCTTTCTTCTCTTTTCTTCTTTTGTTTTCTTTCTTTTCTTTTCTCTGAGGAGCCAGTAAGTTTCTTACGGTTGCTTACTTATAAATCCTGAGGAAAGGGTGGGCCTGTTTGGTTTCTTTATCTGCATGGCAGGATGTTGTTGGCTTTAACCTTGTGCATGTCTTGTGGAGGCAATCACAGCTGCCGTGCGTTGAAGAGTACATCTGACTTGTCACATGGTAGGTTAGTTTTGCCCCCACGGAAATGAGTTAAAAGGAGTAGCAGGGGGCTAGGGTGATTATAAACTGGAAAAGTGCTTGTCATGCAAGCAGGGCCATCTGTGTTCACATCTTGAGCACCCAAGTCAAAAGCCAAGTGAACTGACCAGTGCTATAACCTCAGCATCGGGGAGGCAGGAGGATCCCTGGGGTTTACCCGCCAGGCTGCTCAGCCCAATGAACAAGATTCAGGTTCATCAAGAGCCCAGTCTCAAATAATAAAGGTAGAGAGACGGTCATGGAAGATACTCAACGGTGTCCACCTTTCGCCTCCACACATTTGTAAGCACGCAGGAACACGTAAACCACCCAGGCATGCACACAAAAAGGAAATTATTTTAGTTTCTCAACATGGTTTATCTTTGAGCTAAGTTTCTTAAATGCAATCAGGATGGCCACACCTATCTGAAAGCTTGTAGTGAACGGGTCATTTTCACTGTCTCCTCAGAGAGTATCTCTTTGCCCTACATACTTGCCCTGGTGGTCTTGTCTTTCTTCGATCACCCTAGATGCTTCCTTGCTGGGTTTCCCTCTCCCTCCCATGCTTCTTTATCTGGTTCCTTCCCTTCTCACACCATTTTCACCTAGTCCAGAAAGTTCTTCTCCATCACCCCGTCCAGAGCAGTTCCCCTATTTTTGGTGCTCTGCTTAGTTTTACCCTAGAACCAGACTCTTCACTTTCCACCCTGGTAACCATGGTTCCGCTCCACTGAGGGACTTCTGGCCACCTGCACCTATCTCCTGTAGACACAGTCAACTGTGTTGCTTCCTTTATGGCCCCTCCCCCACAGCTGCGTGGCAGTAAACTGTTACTTAGGCTCTGTTGCCTTCTTTCTGCATCCGCAGATGGGGCACTGAGCCCGATATTTCACAGGCTTGTTACAAGAAGAATTCTCAGCGATATGGAGAAGGGATGTTAACATGAGGACACTCAAAAATTATTCAGTTTTGTAGTGGTAAAAGTGAGGTTAAAAACTCAAGTTCCTGGTAGGTCCCAGGCCAGGAAGTGGCAACTTGTACAGATGCAAGTAAAATAACTCTTGTCTTTTTCATCTTATATGTATTTCCCAAGGTTCTGTCCTCATTCCTCTTTTCTGCTTAGTTTGACTGAGGAGACTATTCTCAGTCTGAGCCTTGTGCCACTTTCCAGCTGCTTTCATGAAATCTCCTCTTGGCTCTTACACTGATAATCATAAAATAGATAGATCCAAAAAGGAACTGCCTTCCTTCTTGTTGCTGCTCCTCCATCCCAACTCTGTCCCTATCTTTGAATGTCCTGTCTGCAATGTGACATTATATTTCTCTCTTGCACACATGCTTTTTTTATTTCTTAGTTCTTCAAAATTATTTGTCGTTATCTAGTGCACATTTTACTTGTTTGTAGCTTGTCTGCCAAGACATTAATTCTACAAGAATAGAAATTTTGCTGACTTAGGTCCTGTTGTAGTTCCTGAAGCTACTGCAGTGTCAGGCATTCAGTAGTCATTGTCATTTGATTAATGCTTATCAAATGACTTAATGGATCTTCCTTTCCTCTTATTTCTGTTGTCAATTAATCTAGTTAGTTCTATATCTTCAGTATGTCTTGATGTGTGTGTGTGTATGTGTTACTGACAGGTTTAGCCAACTGGTTTTTTGTTTGTTTGTTTGTTTGTTTGTTTTGTTTTCAGCCTTTTGATGGCTAATAAAAATTTGGCAAGTTATTTAAATTGTTAGTCTCAGTTCCTTGTGTCAACATACAACTGTTAACAGAATAAATTCACATACATGCTATGAGACTTCTAAACATGATGCATGCTTAATATCTAGTCCATTTTCTGGAATAAAATGAATGCTTGCTTTTTTTTTTTTTCCAATGAACCCCTTGGGGCTAGGTCTGAGTTAGCAGCTGTTGCCCTCTCCTAGGACACTACACTTTAGCCCCGATGATGTGAGCCTTCCCACTCTCTGGGTAACAGCAGAAGCAGAAGCAGGCTCAGCCAATCCCTTCCTAACTGAAGTGTAAAGCGTTGCTGGGTTTTCAGATTTGTATGTACAATGAGGCTCAGAGAAGATAACGAATTTCCCCGAAGTTACACAGTATCACAGTAGTAGTTAAGTTGTAAAACATTTTTTTTTTTTTTCTCCTTAAACTTATTTTTAAACCACAGCATGCTGGTCACAAACAGTCCTGACTTACAAACTCATTTTCTGTGCCCCAGAAAACACTTCCCTTCTAGGCGTCCCCAGCTGAAATGTTTGCCCTAAATCCATCCCGGCAGTCTGAAGGAAGCAGTTTGCTAGGAACCGTGGTGAACTTCCTCAGTCTCTGAGCAGAGAGCCAGGCAGTCAGCCCGACCTAGATAACTTAGACTGAGCAAGCCTTCCCAAAGAAGAAACTTGCTCAGCAACAACAGTTTCCACAGACGTTTACCTGAGCCAAGGCAGAAGACAAGTGGGAACAGCCAGACCACCGTCTGAGAGGCAGAGTCAGGCGCTGGAGCCCTTGCGACAGCCATTCTTTCATAAGCTTGTCGCTGAGACTTCCTTTTCTTCTAGTGATGAGAGCGCTTCCTCTAGCAAACCTTTGGCTATCTATCTTCAACTTCACACTTTGTGTAAGTCAAGACTGCTAGCGACGGGGGATACGGACCCTGAACCCGCCATCTCCCGTTCCAGTGGAGGGATTGGGACACCAACCCAGCCACAAAACCTTCCACCTACAATTTGTCCTGCCTGCATGATGTACTAGGGTAAAGGCGGTGCAGAAATTGTGGGAGTGGCCAAACAACGTGCACCCTGAGACTCAGGGCAGGAGAGGCAGTCCACTCCTGACCCTGCCTGGAGAGTCGGGAACCAGGGGTTGGGCAGTCCAGAGACACACCCACAAAACAAAACAAAACAAAACGGTCAATGAAGTGATCCTTAATGATATTCCATATTCTTAGACAGGAGCCTAGTCCAGCCATCATCAGAGAGGCTTCACCCAGCACCTGATGGAAACAGACGCAGAAACCCACAGCTAAATGAGAGACCGAAGGATAAAGTGGCAGCTATCGTTAAAACCTAGAGTAGGTGCGGTAAAATAGTTAGTAATGCCCTGAGGGGAGAGCTACCTCACTGCATTCTTTCCCCACCCAGTAGAGATACGGTTGCTAGGAAACTGGACCATCCCCCTAGGGAGGGACACCTGGTCATTAATGGCCTGGGAACCTATAGCCAATTGATTCAAAATGTAGCATCTTGACCAATAGATGCTTGCCAGGCAGGAATTGCCCCTGCCTTGGGTATGCTGGGAGGGACCAGAATCTATAAATCACCCAACTAACCTAGGGACGCTTTGGTGGTGGGGCTGTGTAGGCCCAAGCTGCAGCTTGTAATTTACAATAAAAAGACCCTCATGTGTTTTGGAACGGAGTCGTTTCCTGTAGATCTTTTGGGGGCTCGTGAACTGGGTATAACACTAAACAGTAGGTGGAGCTCGGGGAACCCTGTGGAAGAGGGGGAGGAAGAATTGTAGGAGCCAGAGTGATCAAGGACACCTCAAAAACAAACAAAACCCCACAAAACAACAGCAACTTCCCCCTCCCCCACAGAATCAACTAATCTGAGCTCATAGCTCAGAGACTGAAGCCACAATCAGGGGCCTGCGTGGGTCTGACCTAGGCCCTGTGCATGTATGTTATAGTTGTGTGGCTTGGTCTTCCCTGTGGGACTCCTAACAGTGGGAGCTGGAGCTGTCTCTGACTCTTTTGCTTGCTTTTGGGACCCTTTTTTTCCTACTGGGTTGCCTAGTTCAGCCCTCACATGAGGGAAGGTGCCTAGTTTTATTGCAACTTGATATGTTTGGTTGATGGCCCTGAGAGACCTGCCATTTTCTGAAGGGAATGGAAAAGGAGTGGAGGTTTGTGTGTGTTGGGGGAGGGGCTGGAGGTGAGGAAGGAAGGAAACTGCGGTCAGGATGCCCCCCCTTTGTTTTTTGATGAAAATACCTTGTATAATATATATATATATATGTATATACATATATATATATATATTTTTTTACCTTGTATAATTGTAACTTAAAATTTTTTTAGCGAGACTTTTCTGTTATTAATAAAACTTTATTAAAAGAAGCAGCTAGGAGCTAGAATTGGCTTGCAGACTAGGGTTTTACATCTAGTTTTTTCTTTTAATTTTTATTTTTTTATATTAATTACCGTTTATTCACTTTGCATCTCAGCTGTAACCCCCCTCCTCCCCTCCCAATATCATCCTCCCTCCCTCATCTCCTCCTATGCCCCTCTCCAAGTCCACGGATAGGGGAGGTCCTCTTTTCCTTCCATCTGACCCTAGCTTATCCGGTCTCATCTGAACTGGTTGCATTCTCCTCCTCTGTGACCTGGCAAGGCTGCTTCCCCATCCAAGGGAGGTGGTCAAAGAGCTAGCCACTGAGTTCATGTCAGAGACAGTCCCTGTTCCCCTTACTAGGGAGTACCCACTTGGATACTGAGCTGCCATGGGCTACATCTGAGCAAGGGTTCTAGGTTATATCCATGAATGATCCTTTGTTGGAGTATCAATCTCAGAAAAGACTCATGGAGACTTTTATCATGACGTATTTATGTATTTGAAAAAAAAAATGTTCATCTTGTCCATGGCATCTTCTGTAATGTCTGTCAGATCTTATTGATTTGTAGTTTTTCTCAGGTTCTTTTTCTTCTCCTTCTTCTTTTCTGACCTTCTGTGGTTCTAACCTCAGAAGATTCATATGCTGGAGGCTTGGTCTCCAGTGTGGTGATCCAGAAGGGTGGTTGGATTTTTGAGAGTGGGGTTCTAGTGGGAGACTATCGGGTCATTGATGGTCTCTGGTATGGTGGGCTTCAGGTATGCAAATGCCTTTAAATCACCGATATGCCTACAGATAGCCTCTCACCTGTGCACCTGTAAGTAACCCCAGTGAACTAATCTAGGCCTGTGAGGGCTGTTTCTTTGTAATATTGTCAGTGTCCTATTTGGGGTGATTAGAGATACTTGTTCAAATCTCCCCAGAAAAAGTCACAATTGGTGCCTGAAGTGGGAGAAACAAGATAAAGCTGAGCATGAGAGAAGGGCTCGCATAACCCTCAGCTGTGGGTGAGACACAAGCACTGATCCAACCAAGGGTGGAGCATCCAGGTGGCACCCCTAAGGTGATCACTCTTCCCCGGGGGTGTGAGACTGTGTGCCTCCTTGCTGTAGTGGCGGTTGTGTGTCGTGAATAAGACAAGCAACTGAAGCTGAGCATCTTGAGGGGAAACCCGGGGTGGCTGTCCTCCTCTACGTGGTATGGTTGGCATACCCCTTTTATGAATGTGGCCTGTCTCTCAAGTACAGGAATGCCCCCAAGGCGGCTGATGGACTACAGAATCTATTGTAATTCCTGAAAGTGGCACATATGATTATAATAAGCAGGTCATGGAAAGAGTCCCTTGGTCTCTGCTGGATGCCATAAGAGATGTATCCGAGGCTAAGATTTCTGCCCAGAAGGCATTGCCAGGGGAAGGGAGAAATCACAAAAGAAGAGACACACAGATGATGTCCTCCATATTACCTTCTGATTTGGCAGGAAAATGAGGAAAAAGGAGGATGGCTCTTTATTTTTCTTTCCCTCAGTTAGTAAAAGAGAGTTCATTAGTCCTGTGCTAGAGAACCCTTCCTGGAACCCCAAAATATTGACCCATAAGAAAAATCAGATAGTGAGGAGTAAAAAGATGAGGTGGAAATGATAGAAGAAATCCCTCAGTCTAAAGCAATTGTTATAGCTTGGAGATGCTAATATTGGGAAAAGTGGGAGAAGGGACTGTTTAAAGCAAACTGTTGGGGGACTGAGGGAGGAACAGCCAGGAAAGAAATTAGATTCAGGAATCTCTCTTTTTCTCTCTATACTTCTTTCTTTCCTATATAGTGTTAGGGGTAAAACCAGTGGTGGGTAGGAGGGAATAGAGGGTGGGAAAAAGAAGAAGCCACAAAGTAGCAAAGGCATATAGAGATTGTTTAGGATGGAGTTCTTTTTGAAGTCAGGGATGAGAAGAAGACAATGCAACCAGTCCTGATGAGACCTGATAGGCTAGGGTCAAAGAGAAGGGGAAGAGGACCTCCCCTATCAGTGGACTAGGGGAGGGGCATAGGGGGAGAAGAGGGAGGGAAGGTGGGATTGGGAGGAGATGAAGGGGGCGCAGCCGGGATACAAATTGAATAAATTGTAATAAATGATAATAATAATAAAAGAAAAAAAGGTGTCAGGGATGATTGATGGAGATGGTCTAGAAGAAATCTGAATCCTGTCTGATCCAGGGAGCTGGCTCAAGAGCGGGTGTGATGCATGACAACAGTGTCTTGCTTTCCCTTCCCCCTGGGCAGAGCATTGCAAACCAGCTCCATGGAACCAATCAAGGTAGGGGAGATGTGTAGTTGCCCAGGATGAGGATATTGAATGATATATGGATTATAAAGATATAAAAAGGTGGTCCCCCATCCATGTATCTAAATTGCATTTTGAAAAAAAAATAATTGACACAGTAATGGAGTATTTTTCATGATATAGTGATAACTTTAAAAATATCCCTGCTGGGTGTGGTGGAGTATTCCTTTAATCACAGCATTCAGGGAGGCAGAGGCAGGCAGATCTCTGTGAGTTCAAGGTCAGACTGGTCTACAGAGTAAGTTCTGGGACAGCCAGGGCTACACAGAGAAATGTTGTCTCAAAAAAACCCAAACCAAAACATATATATTCCTTTAGATTGAGTGCCAAACCAATTAGCATTTGTTTAGGAGAGGCAGCAATGGACCTTCAGAGATCCTGCCCACCCTCTGTAAAGGGTTTCCTTTATGAAATGCTAAACTTTGTGTGTCTCACAGATTGGGAAAAACATCTGGAAGAACAGTAAAAATAGAAAAGCTCGAAGTAGAGCACCCCATGTGGGTGGGAAAAAGTGCTTTTAGGAACACAAAGTTGTTAGGTTAAAAGATGGATTACCTCTTTGAGCAATCATTGGCCAGGGAGTAATCCTTGAGCACAACTACTAACAAACTGCAACCAGCCCCCCTGAATGACCACCAGCCACCGACCTCACCTCTTGGGGCCCTAGCATTTATGTACCCTCTGAAAAACTCTGCAGCTGGCAAAACCATGCCTTGGCTAGAGCACAAGGCAAATCACAGTCAGCAGCTGGGAAGTAGCCCCATATCCCCACACCCAGGGTTAAAATGAAAACATGTTCTTAATAGTATTTCTGTGTTTATAAAGAAGCCAAAATTGCAGAATTGTCACTACAGTATGTAAAACAAAATCAGCCAAGGGAAATGAGTACACAAGCTACGTGCTAACAAGATGGTTCAGCAGGGAAGGGCACATGCTGTCAAACCTGGCGACTTGAGTGTGATCCCTGGGGGCCTGTATGGTGGAAAGAGAGAACCGACCCCCGTGATTTCTAAGCACACTGCGGCCTTTGTGTGCCTTCCCTTATACAATTAATAAAATGTAATAATAAAAACATGAAAAGACAGACAAGGGACAAAGCCTGGTCCTGTTTAGTGTTTCACAGCACACCCACAGGTCCTGAAGGTTTTGTGAGAACCACACCCTCTTGTCTTTGTCTAAAATTCCAGTGCCTTAGTTCCTTTCTTCCAACTGGCACTATAGGTGACAACTGTCCTGTACCCTAGTCTCAGATTCTAAGTGTTTTGGGGTTTCAGATGGCACAGGCCTTGTACTGTTGACTGTCTTTTGCTGTTTCATTTCATTTCATTTCATTTCATTTCATTTCATTTCATTTCATTTCATTTCATTTCATTTCATTTCATTTCATTTCATTTCTTCTTTCCTTGGGAAAAAAAAAAGACAGACAAATGAAAAGATGTATTATAAAACAGTATTTATTATATTTATTTGATGACATGAAGCCCAATGTCTTAAACACACTTACAAAGTAAAATTTATAGATAAGGAAATTTACAAATGTGTGAACTAAAAGATGACAGGGAGAAGACATGTATTTCGAACTTCTGAGACATGGCTTATTATCATCAGGCATAATCTTTTTGTTCATAATAAACTAGTCTAACAAAAATCATTTCCGTGATTTAACATTTGATCTTGGAGAACTAAAAAAAATGGGGTAAGGTAGGTTCCTGATCAAAATCTACTTACTGACTAGTCAGAGTTAGACAGTTAAGAAAATATAACACTTATATAATTGCAACAGGATGTGGTGAGTGTTGTCACTATGCTCTGAGGTATGAAATGCTGTAGAAGCAAAAATAGCATGATATATAATTAGCTTCGGTTGGGGAATTTGGGAGGGATAACAAGAGAACAGACTCAATTTGACTGTGAAGACAGATATGATATGGGCAAAAGTGTGTGTGTGTGTGTGTGTGTGTGTGTGTGTGTGTGTGCTGGGTATGAAAATGATTTGGCAGTTCATGGATTCTTGACAATTCTTGTGACTGGAACCAGGCAGCAGCAGGACTGTAATCTTTTGGGGGAGAAAACTCCAGTAAAGAAAGAGGAAATTAAGTTATAGCTTTTTACATGTGACAGTTCAGGTAGCACATGACAAGGCCAGCAGGCATGCAGAGGACGTGTGATTGAGAATTAGGCAGTTTGCGGGGGGGGGGGGGGGGGTTGGGGGGGGGGCGGTTGGGGGGGGGGGGGGATGTGCTTGAGGGGAGCCACATGGAGGAGTTGGGATTGACAAAATCCAATAACTGGTTTGGTATGAAGGGGGATTGTGATGGCAGAAAGAAGGAAGGGTGGAGATTTTACCTATTCAGTCAAATGGGTGACTGAGCTCTCTGTGACTCTCAGCTTCTTAATCCACGACACAGGATGATGTGTCTACTTCAAAAAGCAGATGGGTTTTGGTGTTTCTCAAGAGCTTTAAGTTGGTTCTGTGCAGAAGAACACAGAGAGTGCCACGTGGCTTGCACTGAATCAATGTTAGTTTGTATGCTTACTTAACACAGGGGGGAGCAGGAGAGCAAGTTGGGGGGGTTACAAAAGACTCAGTTCAATTTGGGGCACAGTATGTTAGAGATGGCTTTTGCCATCTCCAGTAAGATCATAGTTGGAGAAGGGTTGAGACTGGTGCATATTTAAGAAATAGTCTTGACAGGACTTACAAGAAAAAAATGTCTCAGTTTCTCATTTTCAAAGACATAGCCATGTTGAGGTCAGAGAGTTGACCTACCTACACCCAGAGACTTGTATAGGGATGGTCAGAATGAACAGGGCCATCAGCAGAGGAAGTTCACTCCATCATGAATTCTTAAAGTAAACCTCCCAAGCTCTGAATGCCTCTGGATAACACTCTGTTCTTTATTTTGCTTCACTGGGTTAGAGGTCAAAACTTGTGCTAACTCTTATTTGTCAAAATGTTTGAACACTTCAATATGTTTTGAAAAGTCGCAAAGGCTGCTCATACCAGAAAGCAGTGCAATTCTCCAAATTCTTCTATTCCTGTTATTCTTTTTTTTAATATTTTATTATTATTAATTACACTTTATTCATTTTGTACCCCCCATAAGCCCCTCCCTCCTCCCTTCCTGATCCCACTCTTCCTCCCCTTTCTGCATGCATGCCCCTCCCCAAGTCCACTGATAGGGGAGGTCTTCCTCTCCTTCTTTCTGATCTTAGACTATCAGTTCTCATCAAAAGTGGCTGCATTGTCATCTTCTGTGGCCTGGTAAGGCTGCTCCCCCCTCAGGGGGAGGTGATCAAAGAGCAGGCCAATCAGATTATGTCAGAGGCAGTCCTTCTTCCCATTACTATGTAACCCACTTAGAAACTGAACTGCAACCAAGGACTATTCATGGAGATAACCTAGAACCCCTGTTATTCTTATGATGTTAATGGTGGAAATACACACCGTTCCCCTCATTTTGTGAAAATGCACCATGAACATACATGGCAATAATCCCTTGTTTGCTACGAAAGCAGCTTTGCCCAGATGCAACCAGAAAATCCTATACAAGCTTCTTTAGTTTGATGGGCATCGCTGACAGGAAAGTTGCGTGGTTAACCCCATCCAATGAAATGAACATGTCAGTCTATTTACATTGATCTCCAGTAGCTTTAAAGTAACAGTCTATGCACCTATTCATTCAGAAGATGTTCGGTGATCCATCTATTATGCTTAGATGTCAGGTGGGTGCTATGTCTGAGGCCAAGTGTCAGGTGTTAGGGATCTGCAGCAGGCAAATGGAGGCCGTGTGTCAGGGTGCTAAAGCATGAACCTTGCATTCAACCCCTGTCTTCTCAGCTTCCTGATTCTGCCAACATATTTATCCTCTTAGTCTTAATGCAAACTAGAAGAATTAGTTTCTACTTATACAAGGCTGTTGTTTTGACAACAATATACAGTGCAGTAGCGGTTGACATGAAAAAAATCAGCCCTCGGTGAACTGTTACAAAATCTAATTATTATTTAGATATATACTCTTCCCTTTTTGTCTCTTTGAGGAGTTAGGTATAGTAGCAGGTAAGGAGACTGGTGTGTGCAGATGGCAAAAGGAATACATGGTGCCTGTAACAAAATAGCCTTAATTAAAAGGACTGAGTTAAAAGGACCCAGGACTTTACTGTTTTCTGCCATATACTTACAGTAAGACCTCACTTAATGCTCACAACCAACCTGTTATAAGGAAGGTTCTATTAACTATTTCCATTTTACAGATGGGTTACCCCAGGCACAGGAGCTTCAGGTTACTTGCTCCAAGGTCA
The DNA here is from genome assembly GCF_907164565.1 of Psammomys obesus. Classification (NCBI taxonomy): domain Eukaryota; kingdom Metazoa; phylum Chordata; class Mammalia; order Rodentia; family Muridae; genus Psammomys; species Psammomys obesus. The sequence goes on along the minus strand of NW_026592439.1, from coordinate 757,876 downwards.
CTAGAAAACCAGGTGTTAGATTTAGGTGCTCCAATGTCAGAGCCCACACTTCTGACCACTCACATTTTCTTTTGTTTGTTTTTGTTTTTTTTTCCAAGCTTCATTTATACCCAGTAGAGACAATTGCCATTCTTGAGAAAATTATACAAATAAAGGGAAATTCAGGAAAAAGAATTCCAACAGAAGAATGGGTATAAAATTTTGAAGAAACTCTAGTGCAATTATTTCTCCTCACCAAGTTTTAGCTAAGATTGCTTTTGTTACGCTTAGATCATGAGATCCCTCTAAAAGACCACAAGGAGTCAAGTCCAATGCAAAACACATGCGGATCTTTTTATTACAAACTGTAGTATGGGTCGCAAGCCCTCCTGACACAGAAGAGGTTGGGAGAATGGCCTTGTCCTCAGGGTAGGTGGGTGATTTAAAAGTTCCAGTTCCTTCCAGTGTGCCCAAAGCAGGGGAATTCCTGCCTGGCAAGTGTCTATTGATTAAAACCCAAAAGGGGATATTGCCATTTTGAATTGGGGAAAGCCCCCAAACCATTAATGGTCTGGCTTTTCTTGTTTGTCTGTCCTAGACAAGAGGGGCAATCTGGGCTGGTTTCCTAGCAACTGTATCTCTAGTGAGCATGAAAAGAATGCAGTAAGGCTGCTTCCTCCCTGCAGGTGGCTGGACAAATCTCCACCTGTCTGGCCTTTGTTCAGGCTTATGCTTTAAACTTTAAACCACTACCTCAAAAAAAACCCTAATTTTTAATTCTTTGGTCTCTCATTCCTCCCTTCCGATGATCATTAGCAGAGCCAATCTTGGGTCTTCCAGATATGACCCCTGGAGTTCTCCAGATTTACCTTTCTATAATGGGATCTGAGGACCATTAGCTGCACCGCTCCCAAACATTCCTTCATGAAAGCCATCAAGTGATTTAAATATAAGGCCCAAAGGTAAGAATCAAAATGAATAGGAGTCCGATCAGGGTGTAGTAAGCCAAGGGGTAGTAAGCCAGGAGAACTATTATACCAGGGTTTAAACCATCCTCTGGAATCTTTTCTCTCTTTCCAGCATCTCTCCAGGCTCTTTGTTATTCTTGCTAAAGATTTCCTAATCATTCTTGACTGGTTTACATAAAAACAACATTTTTTTCTAAGTGCTGCACACAGCCATCCCTGCTGTAAAAACAACAGTTCCAAGCCCCTTCTATTTTGCTACTTCTTTCAGGGAATCAACATTCTCTTCTAAAGGGGTGATTGAGTTCTCAAGGCACTGAATACCTTTATCAATACCTGCCTTTAAGCTGTTATAATTCTGGCTTTGTACATTTAGTGCTGCAATTCCAGTTACTGCTCCAGCTAAGCAGGTTCCAGAGATAGCTAATGTCAGGGGGCCCCTTTTGACTTAGCATTCCTACCCGTTAGGTAGGACAATGAATCTCTCTCTTTTGTAATTTCTTCAGGCTGACTTTGGGGAAGAGATACTTATGTTGGGGACCCAGGAAGGCTGGAAAGCTAGTTAAAAGCTAGGCAATGGAGCACTATCTAATTAGTAATCCAGTTGAAAAGACATGGAACCGTCACATCAGCTGCACTGACTTACTTCAGCTTTCAGCAAGTCCAGATTCAACTTGCAGTCCATAGCTGATCCCTGAATAGAGTCTGTCAGCTGGGTGAAAGTCTGCTGAGAAAAATTCGACTAGAGACAGAAGTTAAAATTTTGTCTAGTAAATGGGGAAAGTGAGGAATCCCAAGACCAAGGAAAAAAACTCATTAGGGGTCTGTTTGAGCTATGCCAGATCCAGGTCTTATGACTTTTTGACTTCTTGAAACTCATATGAAGTTTAGATTACAAAAGGAAGTATATTAGTATCACCATCATATTGAGATCCATACTTTAGAAAAGCAGTTGATAGGGGTTTACAGGACAGCAGAGTAGACTCATGCCATTAAGACTAGTAAAAGCTATGTCATTTGGGTCAGATATATACATTAGACAGATGTTTTTAGCATGAAAAGAAGCACCTTTAAATCTATCTCCAGAAGACAACTAAAAGGAAATTGAAATCTCAAGCTTGTGGCTGGATAATAAGCAGTCAGTGCTCCATCAGCTTATCCCAAATCTATTGATCAATGTCATAACTCTGAACTTCTGAAATCTTATTACAACATAAGTATGACAATAGGAGAGAGAGGGGAGAAATCTAAAATATCTCCCATTTACAGTATGCCTTAAATTACTTTCTTATATCATTACAACTTATATTCACATACCTTAAAATACCTATTTAGACCCTTTGAACTTCCTTGCATTTACCAACTTTGAAACATTTTCCTAGACCCTTAAACAATTTTTTTATATCTTCATAACTTAAACTTCATATCCTCTGACCTTACATAAACTTTACATCTTTTTATCCAGTGATTCACCATAAGATACAAGCAATTAACATGAAGCCTGTGGGCAAGGCAAACATCTCTGACTTTCTAACTAAAAGATCTAGTATCTAGCAGTTCTAACTAGCTAATTGACCAATTGAACTAACCAACTGAATTGACCAATGAGCTAACAGTGGATCTAATAGTCTGCTTGTTAGCTGCAAAGCTACCATTAGCTTAGCTTAACCATCAATGTGATCAGAGACCTGAGAAGGATAAATTATAAGCAAAATAAATGTACCAATCTATGTACCAATCAAAATGACAGAGAAGACTAGTCAGTCTACCACCTAGGCAGTTGTCTTCGGCTACTGTGGTCTCATGGCATCATGAGCAGAGGCAGTCTGGCCATCAGGCACAGAAGATGAGAGACTATTTCTGTGGAAAAAAAAACTATGAGAGACTGACATTACCTCATCTTCAGCAATGTGAAACAATGACTCTCCAGATGTCCACAGCTTTGTCCACAGTTTATTTCTGAGCCCTAGCAGTGGACCAGTTGGGGCAGCCTCACCCAGTGGTTAGCATACCACAATCCAGAGTTAAAGTCATCTATCATTGTGCCAAAATCTTCTTGGAGACCTTGGGGAGCTACTGCCAGGATTTTGGGACTCTCTGTCATAATAAGCTTACACATGTTAAAATGGCATAGTTTACAGGTGATCTCTGACAAGCTTGAGGGCCAGCATATGAGTCACTTTTTATCTATCTTTAGTTATCTACTCTAAATTACATTCTGTAAAACAGAATGCCATAATTTCTAATTCTGGCATATTCCTTAGATAAGTGTTTTAGGACCATATCTATTTCATGTAGTTCTACATAGGTGAACTTTGTAGTTACCCATCCTAGGTTTAACCTTGAAAACATAAACAAGAGACTAGGTAAGGCTCAATCTTGTAACCAACTATAATCATTAGCATAACTTTAAATATACTTCTAAACTAAAAATAAAGCAAAACTTTCAATCAGATGCAGTTCATAGTGGGGCTAGCAAATCTTGCTGATCTTACCACATTGCATTAAGACTAAACAGCAAAAAGCTTAAAGGACAGAAGTTGCACTTAATAGTAAACAGGGAACTGAACACAGCTGGCAGCCCTCAACAAAGATGGCGGTAAAATCATGGCTCCACTCTCTTTAACCCTGAACCAAAATGGTGGTTAGCCATGTGTTGTTACAGGCTGTGGCTGGCAATTTAAAACATAGCCATTAGGTGTCACTGATGGTATTGCCACCTCCCATGGTATAGCACTGTGGAGCATTTAGTTTCCCATAACCAAGTTTTAACATTATAATCAAATAAGTTTTAGAACCAACTGCATAACAGAACAGTATAGAACAATTTTAAACTGTACTTGAACTATTCTGGCCATACCAAATCTATCAGCCAGAAAGAAAAAGCATTAATTTGTTCATTCAGGAACTGGTAGACAGGCACACACTTAAAATCAGCCTGTTAATTTGAATAATGTTATGCCAGGATCACAAGACCCTCAGAGACCACCAGGAGATGACTCGATGCAAAAGCAAGAGAGCTTTAATATGAGAACGATCAAACTCAGGACCCAAGTCTCACTGACATAGTAGTAGAGAAGTGGGACACTGAGCCCTGTGTGAGCAGGGTTTTTAAAGGGGAAAACTGAAAGCAGGGGGTTTCCATGACAACAAGCAGGGGGGTTCATGACTTTGCGTTACAGGATAGGGTAAAAGTCATAGGGGCAAAGTGACCCTCTAGGTGAGGCACATAATCACAATTGTCATTCTTCTAAACTACATCTGGAATGATAGGGAGAAATTTTCCCCATTCTCATTGATTCTCATTGCCAGAGAGATTGTCTCTGTTTTCTACCAAGTATTTATTCTATGATATTTCCTGGAAGCTGTTGCTAGGAGAGTTAACTTTGTTTTCTGCCAAGTGTACGTTCTGTGATATTTCCTGGTACCAGAGTTCAGCCCCCTGTCAAGATGGCTTCTCATTTCAAAATGGAGTCACCCAAGCTAACTTAAACTCTTCAATAGATCTTTACAAAGCAGGGCTGAATCACACAGCATGCTGCAAAAACACAACTCTGAATTTTATATAAATGTGTATATATATATACATATACATATACATATACATATATATAATCCATAAAGACATTTTTATAAAATACCTGATAAACTTTAAATGTTTCATAGCCTTAAACACATTTTTAGAAGAAATCTGTTTTTGCAATATCAAAATAAAGTACCCTTTTTTGGGAGTTAAATCACAAAGCATAGCCATAATTTTAAAAGTCAAAACTAGATTTTACCAGTGCAAATAATTCAATCTCTAAAATAAATAACAATTTAAAATGAGACTTGCTTTCGTAGTCTAAAAGGAAATGGGATGATAAACAAAATTCATTACGACTAAGAGGTTCTGTAATTTTTTTTCTGCCCTACCCCATACCACGTGGCAATTTCAAGATGGTGGAGTCACATCACATGGCAGGCCACATGGTTGCTATTTAAAAACATCTGTGCTTCTATAGATGTTACAAACACTTATGTACATATATATATGATCTCAACAAGAGTTTGAATTTAACCTTTAAACATATCCAATAACTGTTAATCTATAACCAAGACATACAGAGCATATTAAACCATTTAAGATCAGTCAGAAATAAACATGTAATGGTCATATATACATTTACACAGACAGAAAAAACTTTTCTTACTCTATCCAGCTGTAATTTCAAGTACTTTGTTCCATCCGTCAGGGCAAGATCGTGTAGCATGCCCTGCCCTTGGCCGTTCTCTACCTGTCCCGCCCTGAGGCACGCTCCCACCAGTGACCAGCGGTGCCCCAGCTTGTAGCATTGGGAGCATGGGGCAGGCAAAGTCACCACGGTGCACAGCTGTTTGGTCATCAGCCTACTGAGACCATCATAAACAAACGAGTAAACCCATAAAAGAACAACACAAGAAAACAATGTACTGTTACAACGTGTGCAAAAAGAAAGGAAGAAGAAGGAAAAACCAAAGGAACAGTGACCTGTCTCTCAATGGGCCCTCTGTCCTGTTCCGTTAGGGGTGGCCTGCCCTGACATCAAGCTCCACCCAATTACACCAGAGCTTGAAACGGCGGCCTGGCCAGACCAGAGACCGGAGAGAAATGGCAGAGGTGCCAAGCTAAGAGAGTAGTGGCAGAGGTGCCAAGCCTGGAACTCTGCATACTGTAGCCATCCCAGGGAGGAACATCTTGCTACCTGTTGAATCCGATTCTCACTGCAGCTCTTTGGCATGGGACTTGGCAGGTGCTGCCACTGGGGGCAGGATCCACCGCCATGATGAAGGCGTGCTCAGCTGCTAGCTGGCTGGGGGCGGTCCCCCTGACAATTTCATCCCTGGTTCCATGTCGCATCCCCACCCATCCCATGCCCACCGCTGGCGCTCCCTAATTTCCAGAGGGGAAGGGGCTGGCAGCAGGTGGCAGTGGCGGGAAGATCAGGATGGGGTCATGACGCTTGGGTGGAGGGGTCAGGAAAAATGGGGAGGAGTTAGAGGAAGTCTGTCCCATAGCGTCTGTCACAGCCCAATACAAAGACACATAAACACAAGGAGCAAAACAGAAAGACAAACACCAACAAAGTAGCCGTTCCGTGACTGGAAACAGAAATAGATCTGGAAGCTTGGACCCTCAGATTCCTGCCACTGAATCTGAAAGCAACCCGGAGAGGAGAGTAATCAACCGTGGGATTCCTCATCCACCAGATGGGATTCCACGTCCACCGAAATTCTCTGCAACTGAAGGTGGGATTCCTTGTCCACCCCGGGGCCAGAGATGTCTCCCTTACCCTACAGCTGTGGCTCTACAGCGCATTTGCTCTAGCCACGTCTTGCAGCTTAAACCAACTTCCGGAGGCTTTTCAACAGAACTGACACGACAGTAGACACAAGACACAGACACTACACAGAGACACTTACCAGTCGGCACAAGACCCCCCTGGATCGAGATCTTGGAGGTCTGGGAATCTCTGTATCTCGCTGGGGTCTCCAAATGTTATGCCTAGATTGTGACCCCCGTCCCCCAAGAGACCACCAGAAGTCGAGTCCGATGCAAAATACATGAGGATCTTTTTATTACAAGCATACTTGGGTTGCAATTCCTCCTGACACAGCAGGCTGGGAGAGTGGCCTTGTGCTCAGGGTAGGTGAGTGATTTAAAGGTCCCAGTCCTCCCTCCCAGCACACCCAAAGCAGGGGGATTCCTGCCTGGCAAGTGTTTATTGATTGAAACCCAAAAGGGGATGTTGCATTTTGAATTGATTGGCTCTAGGAAGGCTTCCAAACCATTAATGGTTCAGCTTCCCTTGTTTGGTTTTCCTAGGGGAGAGGGGTGATCTGGGCCATTTCCTAGCAACTGTATCTCTAGTGGGCAGGAAAAGAATGCAGTAAGGCTGGTTTCTCCCTGAAGGTGGCTGGACATGTCTCCACCTGTCTGGCCTTTGTTCAGGCTTGTGCTTTAAACTTTAAACCAATAACTCAAAAAAACCTAATTTTTAATTCTTTGGTCTCTCACTTTCTTTTGACATAGCCCAGACCACACGGGCTTCTTTATGTGTGAAGCCATTTTCCAAGGAGGCTCAGCCAAGCTCTTCTCTTGTGGGCTGTCTGGTTTATGGAAAAAATTTTAGATTAAAAACTAATTAAATAAGCTCAAATTTTCCCCTAATTTTTTTGGGAGAATGAGTTGCACCTTTTCATTTACTTAGTTGAGTCCCTGATGAAGTTTTGTGTTTATGAAGAGGGATCGTCTTGTATTACCAGCACCTTCCACTGGAGGACACTATGTTGACCATCTCAATTTTGCTGGGGAAGGAACATTGTAGAACATGGCTCCTGTTCTATTGAAAGTATACTTTGATTTTTTTTATGGACCTATTGGTCACAATCTAGTTCATTTAACAGATTTAAATGGGAAAAATAATAACACTCTTAACTTTTCCCAGAAGAATCTGAGACCTGAGTCCTAAGAAGGGAGTAAATATCTTATATCTTCATAAATCATAGGATTCCAAGGGGAAGAGGTCCTCCCGAATCAGTGGCCTTGGAAAGGGGCAGAGAGGAGATGAGGGAGGGAGGGAGGGCTTGGGAGGGAATGAGGGAATGGGATACAGAGTTAATAAAATGTAACTAATAATAAAAAATAAAATTAAATTAAAAAAAATCATAGGATTCCTAGGAAAGAATGCAGGCTGGTCCTGAGCCTAAATGCCACCTTAAGAATTCCCATGCTTCAAAGACAACTGGTCTTGAAGAATGTCTAAACAGCTTGTGCATCTACTCCTTTACACTTGGCATTATATACCAGAGCTTTTTTTTTTTTAATTTTTAATTTTAATTTTTTTCTTCACAAGTTATTCACTATATATCCTGATTGAAGCTCCTCCCTCAACTCCCCCCAGTCCCACCCTCCCTACCTCTTCCCCCATCCTCTTTCCCTAGTCCATTGAAAGGAGGAGTTCTTCATCATTGCCATCTGCCCAGAGCTTGTTAAGTCTCATCAGGACTGCCTGGATCCTCTTCCTCTGTGGCCTGGCAAGGCCGCATCACCAGGGGCAGTGATCAAAGAGCAGACAACTGAGTTCATGATAGAGGCAGCCCCTGCTCCCCTCACTCAAGAGATCCACATGGAGACTGAGCTGCCAATCGGTCACATCTGAGCAGGGGGTCTAGGTCCTCTCCATGTATTGTCCTTCGTTGGTGCATCAGTCACTGCAAGACCCCCTGGGCTCATACATTTTAGTTTGTTTGATCTTCGTATGGGGCTCCTGTCCCCTCCATGTTGCTCTATTCCCACCCCTTTCATCCTCCATAAGACTCCCTGTGCTCTGCCCAAAGTTTGACCCTGAGTCTCAGCATCTGCTTTGATCCCCTGTTGGGTGAATCCTTTCAGAGGACCCTCTATAGTAGGCTCCAATCCTGTGTTCTCTCTTCGACCACTTCTTACACCAGAGCTTTAAGATGCTGGAAATTTCATTGAGCTCATCAGGGAGAAGAAATGGCAAGTTGGAGAATGTGTTCTGTCCAGGAGGGACTCTTCAATTCAACTTCCGGAAGAGGAGTGATTCTGAGAAGTTACTTTGATTTTGCTCTATCCTTTATGACCAAGTCTCTTATTCCTTTCTACAGGTACCTTTCCAGGGCACTGCGTCTTCATCACTTCATCACTTCAGCTGACCTCATGCACAGGCCATGTTCCAAGGAGAAGAAAAAAGTCTATGTGTCTGTCTGTCTGTCTGTTTGTTTTAAAAATGGAAGTCTCATGTAGCCGAGGATGGCTTTGAACTGGCTGTGTAGCTGCAGCTGGCCTTGAATCCTCTTGCCTTTGCCACTTCAGTGCTGCGATTATAGGCAATTCATCATTACACCTGGCTTTTGATAGCCTCTTAGTTGTGGTTTGTCAGAAAGTCTCTTCCTTCCAAATGCTCTTACACTAAGGCTGTATCTGATGTTTGCATCTTTATGAATAATGTTTAGTGTAATTTTGTTTCCCTATGTCTATTGGCTTCTATCCATCTTTACTTTCAATGTGTGCCTTTTTCTGAGCTGACAGGTCACTCTGAATTCTATGCAACAGCATTTATTATTTTAACAAAGGCTCTTACATGTGTTATGTTCGGTGATGGCAAATGCAAATGGAAACTGATAAATAAAAGTAACAGATTTTTTTTTTAAATTGTGTTTGTCACACAAAGGAAAACAAAAAATTGCTTCTTTTGCAAGTCAAAATGAAATGAGTTAGAGTGAAGAAAGGACCAACAGGGAGAGAAAAAGTACAAAATTCTGACTGTTTATGCCAGGAAAAGCTTCTTAGAGGAGGTACCATTTGAGAAAATTGGGGCACATGTAAATGAACAGGGGTGGGGTATACACTCTAGCTGAGTGGGTCCATATCCCCTTATGGGATTAAATAAAAAACCTGCTTATATAATATAACTGAGTTTTTAAAGAAACCCAAACTTCCAATACAATGAGAGAAACTGCTGAATAAATGAAAATGAGGACATGGCTGCTCCTAGGTATGGTTGAGGAGTGAATGAACTGACAAAATGAGCTAATGGCAAGATGAAGTTATAATATATAAAGGCAGGCTTATTGGACACAGCACTTGGCCACCATGCAGAGGGAGGAAAAGAGAGAGAAAAGTACATACAGAGAGAGGAGAGAGAGAAGGAGAAGGAAGAGAGGAGAGATACAGAAAGAGAGAGGAGAGAGAGAGAGAGGGGATAACCAAAATACCTGGATTATATAGTGAAGAGCCACTGGGAGAGGGGAAGCCCCACAGCTGACCTTACATAAACTTTATACTTTTCTGAGACGGCAGCGGAAACCTTGGTTTCTGCTGTTAAACTGATCTTCAGATCCATCAGAGAGCTGAGAAAGATATATCACTGCAGGAAGCAAATCCAAGCGGCCTATTGATTAATACGACAGAGGCTTAACCATTATCTACACAACCTTCGCTGTGGTGTTGATGACTTCGTTGTGGGCACAGGTTCTAGGGCAGTGTCAGTTTTTGGTTGCCAGGCCTGGCAAATCTGAGAGACTATACTGTGAAGGAGGAACTTAGAGAATGACTGACATTATTTTGTCTAGGCAAAACAGGGCAGTCAACTTTTGGATGTCCAGTTTGTCCACAGTTTGTGCAGGGCCTTAGCAGAGGGTGAGGCATTGGGGCAGTCTTGCCCAGTATCACAATCCAGGTGTAATCTTCTGTCATTGTGCCCAGTTCTCAGAGGCCTTGGGATCACTGCTAGAAGCTGGGGTCTCTGTCATAGTAAGTTTTTTTTTTTTTAATTAAACATTTAAATATCATGTTCTGCAGGTTCTCTGACAGGTTTGAGGACCATAATCTATTAAGTACAGCTGAGCTAAACAAACTGCTTGTTTTTAGTTACCTTTCCTAGGGGTAACCTTGAAGATGTAAAACAAGAGACTAAGTAAAGCTTAATCTTGTAATTAACTGCATCAGTTCTTAGCATGACTTCAAATTATTTCTAAACTAGTATTAAAGCAAAACTTTCAATCATAGGTACAGTTCATAGAGAGACTGGCAATCCTGATGATCCTATCATATTGCATAATTACAGGCCAAACAGCCAAAGTTTAAAACAGAAGTTTTATTTGTCTGCATGGTACTGAAAGCACCTGGCAGCCCTCAATAAAGATGGCGGTGAAACAACTCTCCCACAACCAAGATGGCTGCCAGTCATGTGCCTGCCCTTAGTCAAGGTGGCAGTGGGGCCGTGGCTCTATCCTCTTCATCTCAAAGTCAGCATTGTTAGTGGCTGGCCATGGTCGATTTAAAACCACCACCAGTGCCGGTGCTGCTGCCACTGCTGCTGCCACTGCCGCCTAGAGAGACCATGAATGGGTGGGAGGGTAGTGGGGTAGAGGGGGAGGGGGTAGGAGCCTTGTGTGTAGAAAGCAGCCACAAGAGGTGGAAGAGGGGGAGGGACAAGAGAATAGTTCCCCCAAACCTGGTAGTTTGGAAAAATTCCCGAAGACACGCAGGGGCACCTATCTTAGCAGCGTTTGCCAGAATCCCAATAGTATGGATGTAGTGTCCCAATTCAATCCTTTGGGATTGGCAATTTGGTGGGATTAACCTACAATCAGACATCTCCAAAACGTAAGGTTACCCCAGAACAAAGGCCTGGTTCCAGACAGACTAGTCCTAGCATGACCACATCTTGGCAGAGCAAGTCCAAGGGGTCCTGGATCCCCTTGGTATCTCCTGGCAGTAGCTGGGGGATGGGTCACTCACTGAGTCCAAAGTTGCAACAAGTGGAGAGGGAAATAAGAGGAGAGGAGTAGTCCCCATATGGCCAGGGAAGACCTGGGTTACCGGTCTGGGCCTCAACTCCTCCCAGGTTTCCAGGCAAATCAGACAGAGAAAGATGAGGTGAAGGGAGTGGCCCCATGTGTCCAGCTTAGGTAGGGTCAACTTCCTCCGAGTCACAGGCACCAGGTGATTGAAACAGCAGAATGGGCTAATTTCAAAAATGAAGTGTCAGTATATAAGTGCGGGTTTATTGGAGCAGCTACCATGTAGAGGGAAGGAGAGAGAAAAGCGCTCACAGAGAGAGGAGAGAGGAGGAGGAGAAGGGAGAGAGGACAAATAGAAAAAAGAGAGAAGAGAGCAGGAGAGAAAGAGAGAGAGAGAGAGGAACCAAAATGTCTGGATTATATAATGAAAAGCCTCTGGAAGAAGGGAAGCGCTCCCCACCCCCAGGGCTAGGGAATTCAGGTTATAGGGCAGGGTATGCCAGCCATGCCCTGCAGCAGATAGGGACCTAGGGCTTCCTGAAACCAAACAAGGAGAAGGTTTGTAGTGTTGATGGGAGGGAGTGTACATCTAGAGGCATCTGAAAGAGTCCAGAGCAGAGAGAGAAAGTAGATTGAACATGGTCAGCAGAATAAACCAGGCTATGAGAGGAGAGACAGGGTGAGAACAAGAGAGAGGAGAGAGGGCTAAGAAGACTAAGAGAGAGGGAAGAGCTGAAAGAGAGCATGGCTGAGATGGATGGGTTATACAGGAATCAGAAGCTGGGAGAAGGAATGGGAAATTCTTTATCTGGAAGGGTTAGGATAGGGGGTGGGGCTGAGAAGAGAGCATAGAGGAGCCACAGGTCTGAGCAAGCCTGTTCAGAATGCTCTTTGATATGCTAAAAGGCACTCCAGTTAGTCATTTGTCCAGGGTTTCTGTGGGACCTGACAGGTATCAATAGATTTTCAAAATGGAATGAATGCAGTCATCAATAATGTTTAAGCATGAGCTGCCTTTTACTTACAAGTATTTAACAAAAATTTTACCTGTCAGATAGAGCAAGGATATATGAGTGAAAATAAGTCAGTTCAACTTTTTCAGAGAACAATTTAGCAATATCTCTCACATCTTCAAATGCCTTGGTGAGACACCAACTCCATTATACCTAAATATAGCTCATTCCTGCTGTACAGCTTGGGATTGTCCATGCACATTTAGGATTTAGCTGGTAAGGACTGTTAACACAAAAGACAAACATGTCCTTGAATGATCACAGGCTATCCTTTCCAGCTAGAGGATTCTTCCTCATGGCTAGCCACCTGGTTTTTGAGTTTGAGGAGCCGCTGGAGTGAAGGAACTCAACCTCAGTTTGAACCCTGTTCTTCTCTGAGCTGAAACATAGGAACTGGAATGAACCCGGTTTCACCATCTGCACTGTTTTCTTTCAAGTTCCCTCTTAGGAATGGAAATGACTCTGCATTCTTCAAGATCTCTTGTGATGATGGCCTAGTTACACCCACTTCCCTCAAAGTGTCAGAAATGTAGCCACCCAATTCTTTTTGGAGAATGAAGCTCTTGAGCAAGGCATCTTTCCTCTGAGGCTGAGTGAAGTAATAACATGGGGAAAGAAACCTTGACCAGAAAGGAAATCCTGTGAGGCTTCTGAAGATCTCCAATGCTCTAGTCTCTACAGAAAGGACATATTCTAATTCTACACTAAGAGGATGTATCTACCTGGCCAAAGGGCCACAGCCCACAGCTTTCCAAATAGCATGTGTGTGTAGTATATTTGGCTAATAGTGGCAGTTGCATGATGCTTCCTGAGCTGAGGAAAGAGTGGGGGTTTCCATGCAGCCTACACTTTATAATGGAGGTTTTGGTTTCTTTAAAAACTCAGTTATGTTATATAAATGTGTTTTTGTTTTAATCTCACATGTGGGATTTTAGTTTGTCCACAGCTGATAACTGCCTCCTTCGGGGTATGGCCTTTGCCAGCTGGTAACTGCCTGCCTAGTGCACCATGGAGAAGGGTGTGGTCTAGGATGCTGAGGTATATATAAATATGAGAGCCCAAAAAGAGAAGGTATGGCAAGTTGGAGAGACCAGAGATGGATGGTGTGGTGGCTTGGAAGAGACAGGTAGAGAGAAGTGTTATGGTGGCTTGGAGGAGACCGATGGAGAGAAATGTTTCAGTGAAGCAGCTTGGAGGAGTCTGCTGGCTGCATTTGTTGTTGACAGAGATTGGCAAAGCCCTAAAAGAACCCATTGACCTTAAACAGTGGTGGGGAAGGGGGGAGGAGATTAAAGAGGTCTCTGAATCCCTCTCCCCACTAACCTTCTCCCTCTTACCTAGCTAAAGGGTTGATGGAAGGGAGGTAGAGGCTTAAATATGCCAAATGAAATAGAGTTTAAAAACTAGTGGAAGTTTCTTGCTCTGCTTGTATGCTGAAGTGGGGTGATTTGCAATGTCCAGCTAAGGGGGCAGCCAGGGAAGGTCTGGGTGTCTAGGACACCTGTCCTCACACTGGTTGTAACTTAGTCTCCACAGGGATAATACTGTCTGTTTAACTAGACAATTTCATTATCCAAAGTCTTGGGAGGTCTGTCATCCTTCATGTTGCTTTTCCTCATCTGTGTAGGAGAAGGAAAGATGGAAACATGTTAGCTGAAAGGTGTTTCTGGGGAACTGGAGTCCCCTGAGGTACCAGGAGAGTTAAGAAAATGGCACAGGGTGATGTCATAGGTTTCCTTTGTGCTTGGGGACATGTGGGTAGAAAGGGTACTTGTTTTGGTGAGTCCTTTATCTCTGTTCCCTTTGGGAGCCCCAGGAAACTTCTTAGCCCAGAAGAAGGTGTTTGAAGTTGGTTTTGCTTGTTAGGCTTCAAGCAGCATCCAGGATGCATTATTTGTTCCTATCAGCCTTAGTTCTTTCCCTTCCCCAGCAATTCCATTTTCACCTTAACATGGATAAATAACTGCTGGGGTCTAGCCACTAAGTACTAGATGTCCCATGATCTAGTACCTAGGATGCTGTGAACAACTTTCCATTGCCTCAAGGAGACTTGGGCTTTCAAGTAAATACTGATGGATGGGATACAGCAGGTGTGTAGAACATATGGAGAAAGTAACATTAAGAAGCTACGCCGGACTTACCTTCTCAGAAGCCTGCACTGAGGAGTAAATGGTGTTTATTGGCTCTTCCTTACAGGACAACACCTGGAAAAGAGATAGTTTCTCCTCAGCGAGAGTGCAGAAGACAAACCTTAAGAGCCTCTCTTCCTAATTACAGTCTCTCCACCACCCATTCCTGACCCCACTGTACTGTGGGATTCTTTTCTGGCATCAGCTCTTGTTCCTTCCAACTCAGGATCAGATTAAGGTAGCAATAAGAACAAATGGGTGGAGTTGGGCATAGTCCTGTAGCAAAAGGCCTCTAGGAGTTAGAGGAGGGTTCTGTGTCGTTTAGAGTTGAATCTTGCTTAGTCATGAGTTTAATTTTCTGTGAGTTATGTGAATCTCTAAGAGCATCCTAAAACCATCCTAATCAGTCCAAGTACGGTGTCAGAGTAACTGGAGAAACCTTGCAGATTCTAAGGAAGCAGGCTTATCTGGGCGCAGAAGGTGATCGTTGGTGGAGGCGAGCCATGAGAAAGCAAGCAAAAGGAGGAAGGTGTGGGACAGAGAGATTAAGAATTTGAGAAAAACAAGCTGCTGCTGGGCCAGCTAGTGTAGTTCAAGGTTGTCTATCTTTCCTTCTGTATTCTTGGAACAAACTTAGCCCTTTTGGTGATCCCATAGCACTCCTCATCTCACAAAAAGGAGGCTGCTATTGCTTGGTTTCTCTAAGGGAGGGCTTCATAGACACGAATCACATGTAACCCACAGCTAGGCCCTCATGTGAAGCTCAGGGCCTTATACCATAGAGGCTGTCATGAGGAGACAATGGACTATGCTTTGCTTTCATGGGGAGATCCATGGCATCATTTCCTTAGCATGGTGTTTCTTGGTTGGTCCCTCCAGATTCTTGGCTGTAGCTTCTTTCTATGCAGTGGCAAACAGAGGGCAACTGTTGCTCAAGGCTCCCATTGGTGGTGGCAGTGGTAGGGTGTATTCATGAATAGCATCCTCTCACCTTGGATCATGAATAGCATCCTCTCACCTTGGACTCAGGGATTTCATCATAGATTCTGGACTCTCTGTGAGAAGCATTTTTTGAAACTGGGGAATATACTGTTTCCTCTCCCAAAGTACCTGCCACAAATAAACATAGAACCATAGTCGGTGAAAGGTATGTGTGTTTTGAGAGATTGCCTAGCCTTATTTTATCTTTCTGTGATAAAGAAATAAAACACAGAGGTTGAATGGTCCCCAGCCTACAAAGATGGATGCTTGAATCCTCACATGGTCTTCCATCCCAAAGATTATGTGTGTGATATGTTACATCTTGTTCAAATCTCACCTAAAGGCCAGTGGTCACTTTTTTATTCCTGAGGTCCAGCATAGCCTAAAGAGAATTGTCCCAGACCCTGTAAGGAATTCAAAGATAGCTCTGGCAATGGCGTTGTTGCATGGCTAGTGGACTTCCCATATCAGGGTGTCAGTTGTTTAACCTGATTGATTCTAACTATACTTTATTATCCTGGTGCATATCTGATTATAACTACAAACACTCATGAAACAGTTAAGTACTTATTAAGTTCCTGCCAGGCTACACAGGAGGCCCTAGCAAAACAAAGGAAGAATACATAGATATTTACTTTTAAAAATGTCTGAGCTAGATGAGGCATTAATCTTAACACATTCTTCTTCACAACACAATGTTTTAGGGTCAAGTTGAAAAGAGATAGCCATAATTTAGTGCCTTCTTATTATAGAACACCAAAATATCTACAAATAATGGAGCTGAATGAAGATTATCACTTGTCTAAGTCTCTGCCCAGATTTGGTAAGAGAAGCAGACAAAGCGCTCTCGATCTTATTTGTGAGTGCAAAGAACAGTCTGTCTCCATCTCTCGGTCTTCATCTCTCTATCACTCTCTCTGTTTCCCCTTCTTAATCGTTTGCTTGTAAGAGGAAGACAGATGTTTCCTTGAGTAAACTTGGAGGTCACGCCTGAGAGACTACAATATTTCCCTTTTGTGAGTCTATTTGGAATTATGATACATGTCACAAACCCTTTCCCCTAGAATGCCACCCCAGTAACATCCTCAGGCCTGCCAATTAGACACACACTGGAGCTAACATTTACCTAGCACTGTGTACCAGGCTGGCTATTGCATGTGTGTGAGCTACTTAATAACTATATGCAGTAACCACTATTATTACAGATATCTTATAGCTGAGAAAATGGAATCTTACAGTGCTGAAATAACTGGTCAAATAATAATCAAGATGGAGTATCATCTATACATGTAATTTGTCACAGTAATGAGAAAAGTAACTAATCTATCAAGGGTATACTTTGGTAGGACCTGGAAAGTAGAAAGAGAACAGACCCGCTTATAATTTGTCAGAACAAAAGGCCGCTTCACTCTCAAAGTGTAGTGCAGAAGGCAGCAGTAGCTTGCCTGAGGCAAATCCACAAGTACTGTGAGGATATCTTCTTTCCTCTTCTCTTTCACTCCTCTTCCCCACCCAAGCATTGCTGCTGCTCTCCAGAGCAGGTGGGAGCAGAATGAGGGGTCAATGGTGTTGCCTGTAATTTCTGGCTCCTGGCATGACTTTTGATCTAAGAGACCCACTGGTTACTAGTTTTGTCCTGGATCGTGAGCCTTTTCCTTTCCCCTTATGACCGATCCTCAGCTGGTTTAAGACTGTAAGATTTTACTTTTAGTGTTGGTTCGGCTTCACCAGCTACACAGGTTTGGCTCTTGAGTGAAATTGGATTTACCCTCCATGCATCAGGAGGGCCTCTATTCTCTTATATTTTTGGTTGTAGGCCCAGCCTTTCACAGCTGAGCCATCATCTTTCCAGCCTCTGAGTCTCTCTTCTCAAGCGACACCTTAACTTACAAGCAAATCTTCACTGGGCCAGGGCACTGTGACCAGGTCTTGCCTTTGATGCAGAAGTTCTATTGCTCCCTCCAAGTGGTGCATTCTGGGTAAAAACTTCACTTCTGGTAGGACCTACATAATGGGCCTCATGCTCTTTATTCCCCTGACTTACTTAGCCCTGGGATACATTCTGAAGAAGTGGGACAAATTTGAATCCCAGATTATCAAAAGAAAATCACCCCTAGTTTTACTTTGCAATAAAACTTGACTCATATTTACTCCCAGATCAAGACATTAATCATCTCAAGGCACACTGAGCTATAAAACCGGATCTTACAATTAGATCTGTTTTGTCATAATTTAGGCAAGAAGATCTTACATTACCTAATTTAGGTAATCTCTTATCTTTAAGCCTTTATGGCCTCATCACAGGGCCTC
Organism: Psammomys obesus; assembly: GCF_907164565.1. NCBI lineage: Eukaryota > Metazoa > Chordata > Mammalia > Rodentia > Muridae > Psammomys > Psammomys obesus. The sequence continues at coordinate 740,209 of NW_026592439.1, read as the reverse complement.
AAGCTACAAGAGGTATGTATGTGTCTTACTAGATTATCTTACTCTAGTCCATCTTCCCTAAACTCACCTGCTTACCACTCTAGAAGTGGTGTGGGGCCTGGGAGAATGGAGCCTAAAGATAAGGCCGACCCAAGTCTCATGCAATAGCCAACTTTTTACACAGAGCATCGGACAACTTATACTCTGAGAGCTAAGAAGACTCAACTAAATAAAGTGTACAATCACAAGGACCAATTGCATGTGGCAAAACGTGATTACTTTTCATAGAGACTTGTAAACAAACAACAGTATCCAGTTGTAATGAATAACCTGAAGGGAACTCAGTCCTATTTGACATGCCTGAGAGGAGTACAAAAACACATTCTAAGAACAGTTCCACATTTTGAAGAAACTGAGGTCACAAGACTCTTGTCTTGTTTTGTTGAAATTTTCTCACAAGCACTGAGAATTCTCCTTAATCTACTTCATTCTTGGACATGTTCCGACACTCAGCCACAGATGACAGCTTTGATCGCCCCTCTTTTGCTGCACTCAAGCCCCTGCTCACCAGCCAGCCCATCTAGCAACTCTGCTTCTTGCTCCACTTTAAGTTTCAATCCTCTCACTTCTTTTCCTCTACGTGCAGAGCTCTCTAACCACCAACTTTCCTTACCCAGATCTGCATTTTCATTCAGACCGACTTAAGGATTTCATATAGGAAACTCATGCAACAGTGAAAAGCCATCTTCTCCTCTTCAGAGAAGATCCTTCCCCTTCACAAAGTGGCTAATGGGGACTTTTGCAACCTTTGGATACATATGTACATCAAGCCACTTTTGATATTAGACAAAACCTTTAAAAACTAGACCATAGATTGCACACTCCTTTCCTCACTTTGTGAGACACAGTCCTCCAGGTCTTTAATAAGCAGGAGAATATATAGATGATGGGTAGATACATACATACATACATACATACATACATACATACATACATACATA
>NW_026592439.1:687904-739219 GCF_907164565.1 Psammomys obesus | reverse complement strand
ATACATACATACATACATACATACATACATACATACATACATACATACATACATTAGATAGATGGATGGAGCCAGCCTCTGAGGGAAGATTTGTTTGTAAGGGCACATGGGGCTGAATCTCCCAATTATTACAACCCCAGGGACAGTTCACCAGCATACTGCCCATTCTGTTTGGACCTTGTTTATTTAGCCTTCTGGGATAACTGATATCCTTCAGATTAGATGCTATCAAACTCCACAAGGTATTGTCTCAGGAGTATCAACCATTATCGTCACTGTTGGGGCCTCTCTCCACCATGAGGACCTTTCAGCCAGAAGTGCCCCTTATCATCCCATCAGCTCTGAAGCAGCTTTAGGAGAGACAGGAAAGAAAAAAAGACTTCCTTTCCCTGTCAATGATTTGAGCTGGTTGATTCACAGGGTGAGGGGCGGAGACAGATCTGGACAGATGGCTCAGCTGCTCAAGACCCTCCTGATCTCTCACAGGACTTGAGCCTGGGCCTCAGTACCCACATTGGGTGGCTCACAGCTGCCTGAAACCCCAGCTCCAGAGGATCTGATGCCTTCTTTTTGGTCATTTCAGGCATGTTGGTGTGTATATGCACACACACACACACACACACACACACATACACTACTAAAAATAAATACTTTAAAAATGTAGAGACAAAAGTTTCCTTCTTCAAATGCAGAAATTCTTACCCTTTAACAGTGAGACCCTGAACACTTGGGGTCTGACCCCAGTGGCTTGTGATATCTTACTATCTTACTGTCAAATGTCTAGTATCAAGAAAGATAACTTACGCTGTAAAATTTTACTCTTTAGCAAGACAGTGAAATGCCCAGGTATGAACCACATACAAATGTCATGGAAGATAAGACCAAATAATTTCCGTTAACTGTTAGAAAAGACCTCCATTCTGTCATGGGAGCTTTTTCTCTTTTTTTCTGAGACTGCCTAGGGCATTTCTCTTTATTTTGTGGTATATTTTCTTTATTAAATCTCTCTCTCCCCTTTCTCCATGTTTTTCAAGAAAGGGTTTCTCTGTATAGCCTTGGTTGTCCTGGACTCACTTTGTAGACCAGGCTGGCCTCAAACTCACAGAGATCCACCTGCCCCTGCCTCACTGAGTGTTGGGATTACAGTCATGTGCCACCATGCTAGGCTATTAAATACATATATTTTTGTGTTGGTTTTAGACTGGTAAATACTTTTACCCCTGATTCTCCGGCTTAGCACTATGGTTCCCAAAGTGATACTCTTCACTCCATCCTGGGAAATAGATGACTTTACTCTTTGGCAGAAAAAAAAAAAAAAAAAAAAAAAAAACAACCCACATTCTCACACTTTACCTTCCAGGACAATCCTACCTTGCTTTCTCTTGTACAAATAGAACAGAAGCACCAGAATCGGAATGAGAATAGGCAGAGAGAGTGCAGCCAGTCCACTTGAGGACCCAGCATGGTGAGATTGGAAGCTTGGAGTGTCTGGAAATAGAAATTATTGTGAGCCTTGGCTATCAGGAGACAGGCCCAAGATTCTGTGCAGGTTTGCCCACATTTAGGGCTACTGTCTAAATGGGATGGCCTTCAGAGAGTGCCAAAGCTCTTCAGTTTACAGTCTGAATCAGAGTCAAACAGGGGCTCCTCAAAATACCCGGGAATGCTTGGCACTTAGTAGAAGGCTTTGGTCTTTCCCCCAGTAGGCTGCCTGGGTTTGTCTTGGCATAAAGGAGGAGATTCATGCGAAGAGCAGTCAAAGGTTAAGACTTAGAGCTCTTCAGAGTGACTTCTGAGACTTCCCAGAGAGGGAGGAGCTGCTGGTTACCTGCACAGAGTTTCTGGACAGTGATGGAGTCAGAATTGTTGCTGACAGGGTTCTTGGCCATGCATGTGTAAATTAGTTTTTTGTCCTCAGGGGACTGGAAGATTTGAAGGACATTGCTTTTCTCTCCAGAGGGACTCCAACTGTATGTCACATTTTTCTCTTCTTTTCCCACAGAGCATGTCAGGGTGACATTACAAGTATTGTTTACAGACGTTATTGAACTCTGTGTAATTGTTGGTTTTTCAAGCCGACCTATGAGGGGAAAACATGAACCAATAGTGAGCTGAAACCAGCAATACATAAACTTGTGAGAATCAATTGTTAACGTCTCAGGAATTTTTGTGCTCGACGTTAAACACAACATTAAAAAATAACTTGTGAAAACAAATAAATTGTACTAAATTATTTTAGATATTTTTATTATAGATTCTGTGCTGGTGGTGAGGTTCACATACTGCATCCATATGCTTTGTAATGACATATGAGTAATAGCCTTTCAACCCTGTAGATCTTAAAATTAGCCATAGCAGAAGGTTGTGGGTTTTTTAAAATGGTTTTCCTATATTTGTTTATTTTTCTGTCACTAACATTAAGTATTTAGCAAAATCTTTTTTCTTTGTTGAGATTGTATTATGACATATTATAGTAGAATATATCATAATACATTAACTATAATATACTGTAATTACATCATTTATCCCTCTCCTTTCCTTCCTCCAAATATGCCTCCTTTTTCAAATTCATAGCCTATTTTTTATAAATTATTGTTACATGTATATGTGTACACATATATACACATATCTATTTTTTCATTTTTCCCTTTTACTGAAAATAGATTGTCTTCTCATACAATATATCCTAAGACAGAAAGGGAGTGGATCTGGAGGTGAGGAGGAACTGAGAAGAGTAGAGGGAGAGGAACCTAACCATGGCAGAAGTTGTTAAACCCAAGAAATTTGGAAATGTTGTAACTTGGGGCTTGGTTTATTCTTTTGTTCATTGATGCTCTAAACTTGAGAAAGCAATGGAGGAAAGGTTACCAAAAACAGACGACGCTGAAAAGTGTATCATGTTTGTAGGCATTCGTTGTGGCTATAAAACAGAACCTTATACTGATCCAGTATCTGTTTAAAAAAATGCCTCAGTAAAGAGGTTGTTTACATTTAGGCATGGAAATGAATGCCGATAATCCTCGCATTTGGGAGTGTGATGCAGAAAGATTATGAATTTGAGGCCAGCTTGGGATACCTGCTAACACCATTCAAAAACCAAGGAAGACTTAATCTATAAATCATGACCATCAAAGGTGTGGTGGCCTGAATAAAAATTGCTCCTACAGGCTCATATGTTTGAATGTTTAGTCACCAGGAAGTGGTACTGTTTGAAACAATTAGAAGAATTAGGAGGTGTGGTCTTATTGGAGGAATTGTGTCACTTGGGGTATGCTTTGAGGTTTCAAAAGGCACACACTAGGCCCAGAATTTCTCTGCCTCTTGGCCTGAGGTTCAGGATGTAGATCTCAGCTATTGATCCAGCCCGATGCATGACGCCGTGCTCTCTGCCATGATTACATGAACTAGACCTCTGAAACTGTAAGCAAATTATAGATTAAATGCTTTCTCTTGTAAGAGTTGGCTTGGTCATGGTGTCTCTTCACGGCCGTAGAATACTGCTAAGACAGAAGAAGAATTCCACCCTGTGATGGCTATGCTTGTTTGTCAACTTGACTACCTAAGGAATTAGCTAAAATCCAAAAACAGAGGGTACACCAATGGGGGATTTTTGCTTTATTTGAAGTAGGAAGATCCACTTCTACTCTTGATCTTGAGGAGGAAAGACATGCCTTTAATCTAGGCCACAGCTTCTGCTGGAGGCCTATATAATGACATGAAGAAGGAAGCTTTTGCTCTTTGCCTGCTTTCTCTCACTTTGTAGCAAGTCTGTTCCTTCACTGGCATTAGAGCACATTTCTTTGGGATCCAGTGTCTTCTGAAGACCAGCTGAGACATCTAGCCTTATGGACTGAGAAACTTCTGGATTCTTGGACTTTCCTTTTACAGCCAGCCATTATTTATTCCCATTTAATTGTTGATCTCAGAGCCTGTGCTCTTGGTGTTCTGTTCAAGACCTCTTCTCCTGTTCCAATGAGTGCAAGGCTATTCCCCATTTTCTATTCTATCAGTTCAGTGCCTCTGATTTTATGTTAAGGTGTTTGATCCACTTGTACTTAAATCTTATGCAGGGTGACAAGTATGGATCTAGCTGCGTTCGTCTACATGCAGACATGACTTTGATCAGCATATTTGTTGAAGATGGCGCTTTTTTTCCCAGTGTGTATTCCTGGCTTCTTTATCAAAAATCAGGCATCCATAGGTTTGTGGATTTATGTCTTGGTCTTCACTTTGATTTCACCAATCAATGTTTGCTTTTTATGCCAATATCATGCTGATTTTATTACTATTGCTTTGTAGTACAAGCTGATATCAGGAATGGTGAGACCTCCAGAAGTTCTTTTATTGTTCAGGAATTGTTTCAGCTATCCTGGGTTTTTTATTTTACACATAAAGCTGAGAATTATTCTTTCAAGATTGGTGAAGAATTGTGTTGGGTTTTTATGGGGATTGTATTGATTTTGAATGCTTTCAGTAGGATGATCGTTTTTACTATATTAATCCTATAGGTCCATGAATGAGCACGAGAGATCTTTTTATCTTCTGATATCTTCTTTTACTTATTTCTTCAAAGGCTTGAAGTTTTTGTCATACAAGTCTTTCACTTGCTTGGTCAGAGTTACTCCAAAACATTTTCTATTATTTGAGGCTATTTATGAAAGGTCTCTGGAGTGGAAGTTTCTGGTTGCTTTGTTAGAAGTTTTCTTGTGAGAGGGCATGTGATATTCTGGTGTGAGCAGTCTCATGAGAGGGGCGTGACTAGGAGGCCAAGAAATACAAAAGGATGTAGGCTTAGATTGTCCAACAACCTACATTACTTAGGGTTCTTAAATGCTTCTATCTCCCTTCCAACCCATTGACCAGAGACAGGGGAGAAAGAAGGTTATTAGGAAAAGACAGTTATAGACCTTTTTAGACATAGTTCCTTGGGGTGAGTCCACCCTTTGCTGTCCGGATACCAGTAGTCTAGTCCGAACACCAACACCAAATAGCAACACAATTCAGCAGAAACAGCAAGACTCCACTGAGTCAGAGAAAATCGCAAGACTCAATTGAATTGCCCTGAGAAGTTCTTTCTCTCTGCAAAGTGAAGTGCGGAAGAATGAAGATCAGTGAAGGGATGTTGATCCAGAAAGTGTTCTCTCACTGTATGTGGGCTTCTATATAAATGTCCTCTCCTCAGAGTCCACCCATGGATGTTTTATGCTGGCCAAAGTCATACCTCTTGCATGAGACAGCTCTCAGCAAAACATCACATGACACAACTAAGTCTTCAAAGAAACCAGAAACTTCCACTCCAGGGGAAATCATTTCCCTGATTTCTTTTTCAGACCATTTGTCCTTTGTATCTAGAAACAGTACTTATTTTTGTGAGCTAATTTTGTAACCAGCTACTTTGCTGAAAGTGTTTATTAGCTGTAGGAATTTCCTGGTGGAATTTTTAGGGTGACTTATGTATTATATAATCTACAAATAAAGATACTTTGACTGTTTCCTTTCTAATTTTTATCCCATGATCTCCTTAAGTTGCCTTATTGCTCTAGCTAAGACTCCAAGCACTATATTGAGGTATGGAGAGAGTGAACATGCTTGTCTTAATCCTGATTTTAGCTAAAATGCCTTGAGTTTTTCTGTATTCAATTTTATGTTGGCTATAGGCCTGATGTAAACTGCCATTATTCTGTTTAAGTATGTCCTTTTTATCCCTAATCTCTCTGAGACTGTTATCATGAGGGGGTGTTAGATTTTGTCAAAGGCTTTTTCAACATCTAATGAGATGATTGTGTGTGTGTTTTTTTTTTTCTGTCAGTTTGTTTATATGGTGGATTATATTGACTGATTTTTGAATGTTGAACTATCCTTGCATCTCTGGGATGGAGCCTACTTTATCCTGGTGGATGCTCTTTTTGTTGTGTTCTTGGATTCAGTTTGTGAGTGTTTCACTAGTATTTTTGCATCTATGTTCATGAGGAAATTTGGTTTGTAGTGTGGTTTGATATCAGAGTGACTGCAGCCTCATAAAATAAATTTGGCAATGTTCCTTCTGTTTCTATTCTGTGAGATAATTTGAGGAGTATTGACCTTTATTCATCTTTAAAACTCTTGTCGAATTCTGTGCTAAAATCATCTGGCCCTGGATCGTTTGTTTTTGGGTTGGAAGATTTTTTTTTAATGCTTCTTCTATTTCACTGGGAGTTATAGATCTGTTTAAATTGCTTATCTGATCTTGATTTAACTTTGGTAATTGGTTATCCATCAAGAAAATTACCCATTTAATTTAGATTTTCTAATTTAGTGAAGTACAGTTTTTTTTTTTAAAGTATATACTTATATTTCTCTGAATTTCTTTGGTTTCTGTTATGTCCCCCTTTTCATTTCTGATTTTGTTAATTTGGATATTCTCTCTGTGCATTTTAGTCCATTTGGATAAATCCTGTCTATCTTTTTGATTTTCTAAAGAATCAGCTCTGTTTCACTTTTTGTATTGTTCTGTTTCTATTTTTTTGAGTTCTGCCCTGAGTGTGATCATTTATTGCCAACTACTCCTCTTGGTTGTGATTTTCTTTGTGTGCTAGCTCTTTCAGGTATGCTGTTAAGTTGCTAGTATGATATTTCTCCACTTATTTTCTATTTTATTTTTAAATTTTTTAAAATAGGCACTTAGTGCTATGACCTTGCCTCTGAGAGCCACTTTCATTTTGTCCTATAAGTTTGGGATACAATGAATACTAGGAAGTCTTCAATTTCTTTATTTCTGTCTTGACATTTTTTATTCAATTGAGAGTTCTTCAGTTTCCATGAGTTTATAAGCTTTCTGTTGTTGTTGATATCCAGCTTAATTTAATCCGTGGTGGTTTGATAGAAGCAGGAAGTTATTACAATTTTATTGTATCTATTGAGACTTGCTTTGTGTAGGAGTATGTGGTCAGTTTTGGAGAAAGTTCCATGAGATGCAGAGAAGAAGGTGTATTCTGTTGTGTTTGGGGGAACTGTTCCATAAATGTCTGTTAGGTCCATTTGGTTTATAATGTATGTTAGGTCTAGCATTTCTCTGATTGAGTAGCAGTGTGGATTTGAAGTCTCCTAGTGTTTGAGGTCAGTATGTGATTTTAGCTGTAGTAGTGTTTCTTTTACAAACTTGGGTACCCTTTGTTTGTGGCATAGATGTTAACAATTGCAATGTCGTCTTGGTGGATTTTTTTTTCCTTTGATGAGTTTTTAGTGTCTTTCCTTATCTCTTATGATCAGCTTTGGTTTGAAGTCTATTTTGTTAGATATTAAAGTGACTACACCAGCTTGTTTCTTAGGTCCATTTGCTTGGAATACCTTTTTCCAGCCATTTACTTTGAGGTAATGTCTATCTTTGATGTTGAGGTATGTTCCTTGATGCAGCAGAAGGATGGATCATGTTTTTATATCCATTTTATTATCCTTTGCTTTTTTATTGGGGGAATTGAGACCATTTATACTATGTCAATTACCAATGATTGTTGATTTCTGTCATTTTGTTGTTGTTAGTGATTGTGGTACTGTGTGTATGTGTGTGTGTATGTGCTTCCCTTCTTTTGATTTTGCTGTTCTGAGCTTATTTATTCCTTGTGTTTTTATTGGTGTAGTTAACCTCCTTGGGTTGGAGGTATTTTTTTTTCTTTTTTTATAGCATCTTCCGTAGGGCTGGATTTGTAGACGGCTTATGTTTACATTTGGCTTTATCATGGAAGATGTTATTTTCTTCATTTATGATGTTGGATGTTTTCCTGGGAATATAATCAGGGACCACATTGTGGTCTCTTAGAGTCTATAGCATATCTGAGATCCTTCTGGGTTTTACAGTCTTCAGTGAGAAGTCAGGTATAATTCTAATAGGTCTGCTTTTATATGTTACTCAGTCTTTTCCCTTTGCAGCATTTAAGCTTCTTCTATCTTTATAGGCATCTCCTTCTTTAGGTTAGAAAATTTTTCTTCTATGAAAATATTTTCTGGGCCTTAGAGGTAGGAATCTTTTTTTTTTTTTTTTTGAGACAGGGTTTCTTTGCATAGTGTTGGCTGTTCTGGACTTCTTTGTTGACCAGCCTGGCCTTGAAATCACAGAGATCTGCCTGCCTCTGCCTCCCCAAGTGTTGGGATTACAGGTGGAACTACCAAGCCTGGCTGGGATTCTTTTTCTTCCTATATTCCTCATATTCTTATTGTCCTAAATTTCCTTTTTGTTGTTGTTGTTGTTGTTTTGTATTTTTGGGAGGAGGAACATTTTTGTTTTAACATTTTCTTTGATTGATGTATCCATTTTTTCTGGTGTATTCTCAATGCTTGATAATCTTGCTTCCATCTCTCACATTTTGATGAAATTTGCCTCTGTGGTTCCTATTGAAATTCTTACATTTTTCATTGCCAGAATTTCCTCAGTTTTGTTTTTTTATTGATTTTATTTCCATTTTCATGTCTTGAACAGTTTCATTCATTTCTTTCCACTGTTTGTTCGTGTTTTTAATTTCTTTATGGGATTTATTATCTCCTCCAACCTTCCTTCCTCTAGCTCATTCCAGTATCTCAGCCTCCAACACCAGCAGCCATTCCCTGTCAATACAACAGCTGAGTGGACCAGAGAAATACGTAAGCTTATGGAAGACCTTCACCACTCCCTCTTCTCCAAAGCCAATGTCCCAGTCTGGTTCTTAGCTTTGCAACAGAACACTTCCTGTGGCCTTCCTTTTAACCCCACCACCCACATATCTTATGGAGAGATCTTCCTCACCTCCCCTTCCTCTCCCCACTTGTTGCTTTATCCTGGCCCCCAACTCCAGCAGCCACTCCCACAGACACCTGGAGGGCAGGTAGATGTCTTTAGATCTTTGCCTTTCCTTCTGTTCCTTTAGATTCAACCCCACTCTCAACCCCAGTGCCTAGAGCAGATAACCTGGCATGACTTCTCTTCATTGTCTCCCTGATTCCAAAGAGATAAATAAACAGATTCTGGTTGAACACTCCTTTCCCTTCTCCAATGAACACCTTTAGACCCTTGGCTTATCCCAGGTCCTAAGTGTCAGCTCCCAATATCCAGAAACTCCTTATACCTGGATATAGTGGCCACAACTATCAGGTTCAAAGAAAACTTTCTATCAGATAACATATAGCCATCACACTCTCTGAAAATCCAGAGAGGAAACAGAAACCAAGGAACAAAACACCCAGCCAACAAAGACAAACCCAAAAATCAGCACCTAGCTTTATAATCATTCTAATCCCAGATGCCTAGGTGCTGGCATAACACAGTCAATAACAGCCAGGGCAACATGTCTCCAATGCAGCCTAGCTACCTTACCACATAATTCCAAAATGGCTGAGGTACAAGATAAGAACCATATTTACCTATTTTCAGAGGTGTGTGTGTGTGTGTTGGGGAGTGGGTGTTGGTGTGGCCATAGTGGTAAAAACTATGCATATTTACCTATTTTTAGAGAGACTTTATGTGTTTGTGTGTGTCTGTGTGTTTGTTTGTGTGTGTGTGTTGGGGTAGATACTGGTGCAGCCATAGTGGTGAAAACTATGCATATTTATCTATTTTCAGAGAGACTTTGTGTGTGTGTATGTGTGTGTGTGTGTGTGGTGTTGGGGGTGGGTGTTTGTGTAGCCACAGAGGTAAAAATTGCAACCTCATTTCATTTCTCAGTAAGAACAGAGATGTTATCTGCACAAAGCTGTTGGGTAAAGAAAGCCAGAGTCAGGGCTGACAGATGTCCACCCTCCCAAACTGAGACAAGAAGATTTTGGAATAGTAAACTTAACTACCTTGATTATGGTATCCAGTGCTACCTATGTGGTTAAATTCTATAGGGCTACAAGTGATTCCATTCACAAATAAGTGCAGACACAGCTGGATCATTCTATAAACTCTATAAACTGCTCCAACATCAACTTTCTGTTTCTGAACTTGAAAACTGAGCTGCATTTCTGTAAGTATTAACACTTATAGGAATAGGAGGAGACTGTTCAACCAGGATCTTCTTATTTTATCTCCCTGCAATCAGGAGAGGCAAGGAAGAAAGGTCACCCCAGGGTCTATATACCACTGAGGATGAGACTTGGGGCTGGATCTAAAGTAACAGAAGGAGGGGCGAAGTGAAGGGCACACAGCTTCCTCCTTTCATGGTTCTTTGCACTTTCCTATGCAGTCTGCAATTATTTTGAAAAGAGAAGCTTTTTAAAGACCACATTGCATATGGTATCATACTAGATTGCCATACTAATGTTTGCAAATTGATTAGTAATGATTGTTGACATTTTATAAAAAAGGAAAACAAGGATCAAAGGACAATTCCTGCTGCAAAACAGAATACAATTAAAGCCTGTCAAGGCCAGAACCAAAGTTAGACCTTTATAAGTACTGAGGTCCTTACGTAATTATAATTATGAAGAGAGTTAGGAACCTCTGTTTTCCGGAATATGAGCGTGCTTTAGATCACAAATCTCCAAAGCAAAGTAAAATCTATGCCCTCTGACCACCCGGAACTTACGGTAGATTTGAAGGTGGTAACGCTTGGTGATGGTGTGGTCAGAGTTCTCCTCATTTATGTCTGCTTTGTAAATTCCTGCATCTTCCATTCTCAGGTCCCCAATGACCAGACTGTAGTTCTGATCTATGACTTTTATTCGTCCTTTATAACTGAGATGGGTCACAGTAACGTCAGGTGGTGCTCCTTGGACTCCTGGTTTTACAAAAGCAACAGATGATTCACACGTCCAGGCAATGCTATTAATTTTCTGTGGTTCTTGAATAACTATGGGGAAAGTAACTGACTCCCCAAGAATCCCAGTCACCACCGACGAATCTGTTCCTCTTTCTGCCGCTTCAGACCCTGAGGATATAAATAGAAAACAGTAACCATCAGACTGCTGAACTGCTTTGTGGTCCTTTTCTTTCTTGAGTATCACTGAGGAACTTCCTCAGACACTGCTAATCCTGTGTCTTGGGGATTTCTTTTTTTCATTCTAGCTTTTTTTTTTTTTTTTTTTTTTTTTTTTCCAGAGAGGGGTTCAAGACAGGGTTTCTTTGTGTAGGCCTGACTGTCCTGGAACTCATTCTGTAGAGCAGGCTGGCCTCAAACTCACAGAGATCCTCCTGCCTTTGCCTCTTAAGTGATAGGATTAAAGTGTGCACTGTTGGGATCCGTAAGCAGGCATCTCCACAGCCAGCCCCAAGGGACCTGACAAACAGGATATCAGGCATCTGTGAGGCCAGCTACGGGCTATCCATGGACCACTTGAAACCACCTGCACGTGTTCTGGGTCACCTTATAAGAGAACTCATACCACCTGCCTTTTCTCTCTCTCTCCCCTACCCTGCCCAGAACACTCTCTGTGACCTCCTCTCCCTTCCCTTAATAAAACCTCCCATGTAGAACCAGTCATGTGACGTTATTTGTGGACCTGCCATGGAACTTTAATGCACAATCCTAACACTGGTGCGTTGGCCAGGAATAGGCGTTTTCAGTGGCCCACGAAGCGTGGTGGTTGCTTTCAGCACCAGCGCTGCCACCAGAGCTGCTGGAAAACTATTTCATTTCAAATCTGCCCGCAACCCACTTTCCGGCAACCAGATCGCTACCTCCTACATGCAACATTGGCTGCGTGGGTGAGTTCCCTTCATTGTTCAGCATAAATGTCTCTCTTGGTACAGGAAGACTGACCATTGAGCATCCAGCAACTTCCTGGTACTTTTTGAGACAGAGGAACCCCAACCACAGCCTTCACTGGCCATGGCTGACCCTTTTTGCTGACCTCCGTTTAGGGCTTTCTTTTCCTCTAGGGTGAGTTTTTTTTTTTACTTCTACTGGCACGGCCCCTCCCCCTCCCCTTGTCTATGAAAATCCTAGCACTAGGTAAACCGTGTCTCTGTGCCCTTGGTCTCTGGCCAATGTTGATGAGTTCTTGGATCAGGTAGTGCCATACTACTCTACTGAGCCAAACCTTGCCTTTGGGACACCTCTGGCAGGTCACTGACTCCTACCCCCCCCCCCCCCCCCATGGAAACTGCCCATTCGTCTGTTCCTCCAGTATCCCCACTGGGATGTCTTCTGGAGAATTAAAAAAACCCTACTCACGGAGCCTGAATTAAAGGCCTCTAAGCTCATACACCTCTGTAATAAAACTTGGCCTACATATTTCTTAGATAATGGTTCAAATTGGCTGATTAATGGCACATTAAATCCCACAATTTTACAGGATCTTTTTAATTACTGCCAGGGATTTGGTAAATGGAAAGGAGGTATCTTATGTTCAAGCATTCTCTCTCCTCTTGCTCTAAACCTTCTCTCTGTTCTTCCTGTTCTCCTTCCTGTCCTTCATGTTATCTTATAACTACTTCTTGTAGCTATAAAGTCTCAACCTCAAGAGTTCTCTATCTTTGACACCGAGGATGAAGCTCTGCCTTGCTGTTCTCAACCTCTGGCTTCTTCTCAACCTTCGGATTCTCCCTCCTTCTCTGCTTCCTCCTCTTTGGCTTCTCCAGGATCCTCACCCACCTCCCCAGCAACAGGCCATCCTAGTCATTCTACTTTGGCACTCACTTTCACCCCACCAACAGCTAGTAGCCCCCCTGCTACCTGCTCTTGCTCTGTAGCAAAGCTCCCTTCTTCTTCTACTCAGCGTAAGCCAGGCTCAATTCTTCCCTTGTGGGAGGTGGCCAGGGTGGATGGCTTAGTTAGGGTGCATGTTCCTTTCTCATTAACTGAACTTTCTGAACTAGAAAAGACTCTAGGACCCTATAACTCTAATCCTTCTACTTTCATGAAAGAATTTCAATATCTCACTCAATCTTACAGTCTTACCTTCCATGATATATATATATATATATATATATATATATATATATACACACACACATATATGTATATGTATATATACATATATATATATACATGCATATATACATATATATGTATGATTCTTACCAATAACCTATTACCTGAGAAGAGCAGGCAAGTTTGGGAACAGGCTAGAACGCATGCAGATGAGGTTCACCAAACAAACACAATACACCTTGTTGGGGCTGAGGTGCTACCTGACCAGGATCCACAATGTGATTATAATACCCTAGAAGGCATTTTATCTAGATATCAGTTCGTGACCTGCCTCCTGGCTGGTCTCTGCAAGACTGCCCTCAAGATAGTTAATTATGAGCAGCTTCAGGAGGTCATGCAGGACAAGGTGAAAACCCCTCTCAATTCCTAGAGCACCTTACAAAGGCCCTCTTACAACACACTAATCTAGACCCTGAAAGAACAGAAGGTAGGTCACCCTTGATGACCTATTTTTTCTCCCAGAGTTACCCTGACATAAGGGCTAAGCTTAAATACTTGGAGAGAGGCCATCTGACTCCAAAAACAGGAGTCTTGGTGCTGGCCTTTAAATACCATGGGAGAGGTGAGAAAGTCCGCAAGCAATAATACCAAATGCTGGCCAAGGCCATCTGACTAACCTCAGCAACTACCCAAGGCTCGCTTGCCTCCTAAGGCAGGACGACCACAGGGTCCCTGTTCGAAATGTGGTCAAGAAGTTCACTGGGCCTGTTTCTTCCTAACCCTTGAAAGCCACCGGGGCCATGTCCAAAATGCCACCAGGAGGGACACTGGGGTGTTGACTGCCACTGTTTCTCTCATGATTAGGGGGCATTACTCCCAGATTGCTTTCCGGCCAATAACCTAGGCCTGGCTACGAACAACTGAAGGTGCCCAGGTTCCCTTGACTTGACCACTGCCATCACTAGCAGGGAGCCATGGGTAATTATCATGGTATTGGGGAGGCCCATCTCCTTCCTTGTGGACACCAAAGCCACTTACTCAGTCCTGACAGAGTGTTGGGGACCTACCTCTCCTTCTAGTTCCCTAGGTGTCAGGGTAACAGGCAACCCTGCCAGACTCCACCATTCAATTGTATTTTCAGGGGTGTTCCCTTGACTCATTCTTTTTGAGTGATGCCAAACTCTTCAGTTTCCTTACTGGGAAGGGACTTTATAGCCAAAGTGGGAGCCTCTATCTCCTTTACTCTACTCATTCACCTAACCCGAAGCTTGCCAGCGTCCTCTCTCCTCCTTCTCTTAGCTACCTACTTACCGTTGTGACACGTTGCTTCCTTTACCAGCCTCTCGAGTGGACCCCCAAGTCTGGGATGTCTAAAACCCCTCTGTCGCTAGGCACCATTCTCCTGTGGTCATTCAGCTACAGGATCCTACCTGGTATATTACAGTAGCTCAATACCCACTTCCGCTCAAAAGCCTCATGGGACTTACACCTAGTACATCTGACCTTCTTAAAAAAAAAAGAAAAAGAAAACAAACTCCTTCACCCCACTTCCTCCCCTTTTAACACCCTATACTTGCAGTTACAAAGCCCAATGGAACCTATCAGCTGGTTCAAGACCTCCGGCTTCTCAGTTCTGCAGCTGTCCCCCTCCACCTTGTTGTGACTAACCCCTATACTCACCTCTCCACTATCCCCTCAGGTACCTCCCATTTCTCAGTTTTGAATCTCAAGGATGCATTTTTCTCTATCCCCCTGGAGGCCCAGTCACAAAATATCTTTGCCTTCACCTGGACTGACCCTGACACCCTTGTTTTCTGGACTACCCCAGGGATTCCGGGACAGCCCACACCTGTTTGGCCAAGTCCTAGCCTCTGATCTACTCCCCTTATCTCTCCCTAAATCCAGCAGTGGCTATCGGGTCTCACCCTCCAAGGTCCAATTGTCCACCTCTGAGGTCACTACCTGGCACTAACAATAACCCCAACCCACAAGGGCATCACCCCAGATAGAAAAGATCTAATACAGTCTCTGGAATTTCCCTCTACTAAAGAAGAAATTTTATTGTTTCTGGGAATGGCTGGTTTCTTATGATTCTGGGTCCCTTCTTTTTCCCTTCTTGCCCACCCCTTATATGAGGCAACCTTAAGCCCCTTGCATGAATCCTTTCTTAAGCTCATTACTAAGCTCTTTCAGAGGCTCCAACAGGCTCTTCTTGAGGCCCCAGCCTTACATTTCCCAGACTTAACCTGTCCCTTCTCCCACTTTGTAACAGAAAAAAGAGGAATATGCTCTTGGAGCCCTGGGTCACCAACTGGGACTCTCCTTTGTACCTGTAGCATACCTGTGAAAGAAATTAGACCTGACAATCCAAGGATGGGCACCCTGCATTTGTGCCTTAGCGAAGCTATGGAGCTCCTTATTCGAGAGCCAAAAAGCCTAACTTTTGGATCACCTATTACTGTCTTCTATTCTCACAATCTGTCTCACTTTTTAAGGCTTACAAACTCTACCTCCCTCCAGAGTTCTTTCCCTACAGGTGGCGCTAACAGAAGACCCTACTTTCCAACCATGACCACCTCTTAATATTTCAAACCCTCTTCCTTGGCCTAACTCTGACTACGCCCCATCTCATTTTTGCATTGAAACTTTAGAGGAGCTGTTGCCACAACCCCTTACCTTTCTCATGTCACCCTCTTTGGTGTGGCAAGCTGTTTCAAGGCATCCGGGACACACTCTGTAGGAATGCTAAGTTCCTTAGACTGTAATAAAACTATAAACCTTGATACCTCATCTCAACCCCAATGCCCTACTGCTAATAATATCTTGATTCTTTGTGGTACTCAGGTCTACCATTGTTTGCCTGCTGGTTGCTCAGGAGTTTGTACTCTAGTGTTCCTCCTCCCCTGGCTGGGGGTGATAAATGAAAAGGAGCCCCTACCAATCCCAGTCATGGACTCATTAGCTGCCCAGCAGGATAGGAAGGCAATTCAGATCTTGCCCCTCTTGGCTATTGCAGGAATCATGACAGTTGTCGGGACTGGGACAGCAGGACTAACCACTTCACTAACTTTGTATTATCAGCTTTCTTCCCAGTTCATCCAGGACCTCCAGCAAGTAGCTCAGACAATACTAACTCTCCAAGGACAGATGGACTTGCTGGCAGCAGTAGTACTTCAAAACCAATATGGATTGGATCTCCTCACAGCTAAAGAAGGTGGCCTTTGCATCTTCCTCCAGGAGGAATGCTGTTTTTATGTCAATCAGTCAGGTATAGTAAAAGACAAAATCCAACAACTCTAGACAAATCTACAAAAGTGAAGGGAACAGCTCTTGGGTCTTCAAGAACTCCACAGGGAAACAGATTCTGCCCTTCCTCACTCCTTTTCTGCTCAACTTTCTGCTTTTGATTTTTGCACCCTGCTTTATTAAATTCTTTTCTACATTCCTCCAACAACAAATGCAAAAATTCTCCAACCTAACCATTAATCAGTTACTCTTACAGGATTACCAACTCTGCTCACAGAACCAGATGACAATGGCCTTCCAATCAACCCTGATGGTGGGGACCAGCTATCCCCCAAGAATGAGAACACCCCTAATCAGCAGGAAGTAGCTTGAAGAGCAAAGGTTGCCCCTATGTCCTCCCTACCATCACCACCTTCCTGGCTCCTCACTTTTTAATAAAACAAAAAGGGAGGAATATTGGGATCTGTAAGCAGACATCTCTATGGCCAGCCCCAAGGGACCTGACAAACCAGATATCAGGCATCTGTCAGGTCAGCTATGGACCACCTGAAACCACCTGTGCATGCTCTGGGTAACCTTATAAGAAAACTCACACCACCTCCCTTTTCTCTCTCTCTCTCTCCTACCCTACCCGGAGATGGTCTCTGTGACCCCTCCCCCTTCCCTTAATAAACCTCCCACATGGAACCAGTCGCATGGCATGATTTGTGAATCCTCTGTGTAACTTCTCTACACAATCCTAACATGTGCCACCACCACCTGGCTTACTCTAGGTATGTTTCCTGTGCTATGACAACCAAAATTTGGTTGAATACCTGCCATGTGGTCTGAAACAAAACTGTCCCTGAATACATACCTGTATTCATTCATAAATGAGTGAATGAAGACATGTGTTTAGCCTATTTTGTAAGTTGCTTCAAGAGGGTCTATACAACTCACAGTGAATTCCAATATTTAACTCACTCAACATATGGTTAAAACCCATTGTGTGTCAAATACTCTATGCAGGCTGGGAAGATAGAGGTAAACAGAAAAGATCCCTCAGATTCATCAATTCAGGTGATAATTTCACCAGAGCTTGGAAGAACTCTTTGACTTTATCTTGTGAGGATAAAAGAAAAAAAAATGTAACATGTCTTTTTGTAGACCATAAAAATCAAAGTAAAACCAAAGCAAAGCCAAAACAATAGTGACCCAATAGTTTGTCAGCCCACACACTCCAGAAACATATCCCAAGCTCTTCCACTACTGGACAGAAGGACAAGAAAAGGGACACATTCAATATCTTGGACGTAATGAAGGTTTACGACCTGTCTATTCCTTGTATGCCTTCCAGACTTCAGGACTTATGCATCTAGACAAACATGTTTTGATACAGCATATCTCTCAATGAGATTCTTTTTAATTAATTAATTAATTAATCATTACAATTTATTCACTTTGTATCCTCACTGTAGCCCCCTCCCCTGTCACTGAGATTCTTTAATGATCGATAGCATTTGTGATTGGAATGGATGATACACGAAGAATTCAATAATGAATATAACATGGGAACTGACCAGTCAGAGAGGGTGTTAATCACCAACAACTAGTTGGCTGTTTGGATGTGAACTAGCTATATGCAATCCCCAAAGGCCAAGCCATGTTTTCAACATAAATGGGTTCAGGCTAACTCTAAAGTTAATGCAGAGGCTCTTTTGAGAATGAAAGTCACTAAATTGAAAGGATTTATTAACCCAGCGGTGCTCTCACTTATGTCTACCTTTACTCTTCAGCTCAGTAGCAGGATCCCAGGACTGCTAAGATGAACCTCTTTTCTTTCAGGTCAGCAGAAAGCTTGCCCTTACCAGGAATATACTGGTGATTTAGTTGGAATGGGAAAGCCAAGTCAACATGTTTCAGGGTACTACAGCATGGAAAGGTGGGATATAGGGGAATAGCAGGGACACTTACCTACCCATAGTTAGCATTTATTAAGTGCTAACTACATGTCAGATGCTATGTTAGGACCACAGGGATAATAGGGTACCACTATAGCCCCAAGGAGCGCATGAAGTACAAAAGCCAACATAATGAGTGTCAAACGGAAAGAACAACAGGAAGAAAACACACAGAGAAGCTATACTAATGTTGCCTCTGGCAGCCACACTTTGCAGAAATCCCAAATACCAACTGTTACCATTACATGACCCCACTGGGCTGATCGAGGGCACTTGGAATATACTACCTGTGTCTCAGCTATAGCATGCACAGACGCTTAGCTCAGAGGATCCTGAACTTGGTTTTTCTGGTGCTGTGTGGCTTTCAAATACTTAATGGATTTTGAACAGAGAGCTCCAAATTTTCATTTTGCACCGGGTCCTTCAAATTTCATGCCCAATCCCTGTCTTAGATCTCCTACATGTCTCAAGGCTTTTTGAATTCAGGTCTTAGGGCGTAAATGTCATTCTACTCTTTGGATTTAAGTTAGTATGAGATGAATCAGACACATAACATCTAGCTCTGGTTATATTCTGTCACTAACTTCTCAAATGTGGAGGTCATTTGCTAAGGCTGAGAGCTTCTTGGTATTAGAGTCATGCAACCACAAGCTGTTGAATGTGTTATCAGCGTCACAGCTATGTGCCTCTCCCCGCAGCAGAGTCATTCAGGAAATGATGCTGGACTATCAAAGAGCAATCTAGCAGGGTGATGAGTGGATGACTGCTGATATTGTTGAAAAAAAAAAAAAAAGAACCCTGAACTTGCTGAGAACAAGCAGAGCTTGAATAGGTGTGAACTGAATTTTCTGTGGCTTTTAAAGGCATACAATTGCTCTTAGGGATACCTGTGAGACTACAGCGTGTGGCTGCAAAACACACGAGACAGGCTCCCGACTGGGCGTCTACTTGCAAACTAGATAAACTCAATAAAGTTACAAAACCTTTCTCAGCCTATAGTAGTTATAACATTGGTCCCACCAACTCAGTGAGCAGCAAACAATGTAACATGAGCAGCGATGCTCTGTTAACCTTCAAAGTAAAATTAATGTGAATTATTTCTGATGTTGACCATGACCAATTGGAACGTGCATTTTAAGATTCTATGGCCCTTCCCCATGGTGCATGATGCTGAGGCCACCTTGGACCCCACTTACAGTTCATGGAATAATTCAAATAAACTCAGCTGGGTGCTTTTAAGTACCCTGCTTAGTGGATTTCAATCCACTTTCGAAAACGCATTGGTTTTGAAAGAATCTCTCTGTCAGTCAAGTCCAATATTTATTTTTTTCTCTATGCTGCAGAGACTCAAATACTATATTATCACTGGAGGGAACTTCAGCAAAATCCAATTTCATAGAGAGCTTGTGGCACAAAAAATGTCTTGAAAGGGAGCTGAGATTTGCATGTCCTGCATGAGGCCCCAAGTTTTAGCCTCAGGGGAAGTAATATCAAATTGGGAAAATAAGACACATGTATATAACTTTCATTTGCAATATAAAGTGGGAAATGACAAATTCAGGCAAATGAATGATATTCATCAATTGTAATTTCAGGCAAAACTCAAAAGAAGAGAAAGAGTACTTTGAACTGTGCCTGTTTAAAAAAAAAAAACAACTTACTGGAGAACGGAGAATTCTCTAGATGTAAGAGAAGGGAAGGAAAGGTATCTCAGATTCTTAGGTTTTGAATTGAAGTTCACAAGTTTGTTTCTTTTTTTATATCAATCACAGGTTATTTATTTTGTATCCCAGCCATAGCCCTCTCCCTCATTCCCTCCCAATTATACCCTCCCTCCCTCATCTCCTTCCTCCCTCTTTCCAAGTCCACTGATAGGGGAGGTCCTCCTCCTCCTCTTCCATCTGACCCTAGCTTATTAGGCATCTTGAGGACTGGCTGCAATGTCCTCCTCTGTGGCTTAGCAAGGCTGTGCCTCCCTCAGGCGTGGGGGTGGGGCGGAGGTCAAAGAGCCAGCTATTGAGTTTTTGTCAAAAATAGTCCCTGTTCCCCTTACTAGGGAAACCCACTTGGATACTGAGCTACCATGGGCTACATCTGAGCAGGGGTTCTAGGTTATATTCATACATAGTCCTTGGTTGGAGATACAGTCTCATAAAAGACCCCTATACCCAGATATATTTGGTCCTTGTGGAGCTCCTGTCCTCTCTAGATCATACTAACTCCATCTTCTTTCATATGATTCCCTGCACTCTGCTGAAGGTTTGGTTATGAGTCTCACTATCTGCTTTGATACACTGCTAGGTAGATCTTTCAGAGGCCCTCTGTGGTAGGCTCCTATCCTGTTACTTTTTTCTCCTACTTCCAATTCCATCCCATTTGTCTTTCTAAGTAAGGATTGATCATCTTACCCCGAGTCCTCTTTCTTGTTTATCTTCTTTAGGTATAGATTTCAGTATATTTATCCTATCTTATAGGTCTATATAAGTGAGTATATACCATGTGTGTCTTTCTGCTTTTGGGATACCTCACTCAGGATGATCATTTCTAGGTTCCACCATTTGCCTGCAAATTTCATGATTTCCTCGTTTTTAATTGCTGAGTAGTATTCCATTGTGTAAAAGTACCACAATTTCTGTATCCATTCCTCAACTGAGGGACATCTGGGTTGTTTCCAGGTTTTGGCTATTATGAATAAAGCTGCCACAAACATGGCTGAGCAAGTGTCTTTGTTGTGTACTTGAGCATCTTTTGGATATATGCCTAGGAGTGGTATAGCTAGAGAAGTTCACAAGTTTCGATGTTAATTGAGTCTAGATTTTCATGATGGAGGAGGTGGGGAAGGAGGGAAAAAGGGAGGGAGAGAGAGAGAGAGAACATAAATTAGATTTGGCTTTGGAGCAGTCTTAAATTTGAGTTTATCCTATAGGTAGAGGGGTCTACTGAAGTTTTTGGATTAAGATGAAAATAATGTAACAATTATATATAGAAAGAATAAGAAGCTTTGGTAGTAGAGAAAACAGATATGTTGTAAAGAAACTAAAGTGAACTTTAAGAGGCTAATGTAGCCATCAGGGTATGAAGCAAGGGAGATATAATAGGAATGAAAAAGAAAGGCTGATTTTGAGAGATAGTGTAAGGAAGGGCAATGAAGAAATAGAAACCTAATAGAATTCACTTGTTTTGCCATTTGTTTTTAGCTTCTGCTTTGTACCAGTGAAGAAATTAATAGCAGAAAACAGATGTGCAAGAAAGATGTCAAAGGAAAAAGACAAGATTAGTGTCAGAGGAATGATAGGAGAAAGTATGGTCTAGCAGTATTGTCAGATGAAGGAGAGTGGCAACAACCTGCTAGCTATTTTCCAGTATTTGTTCTCACCTTTATCATAGTGACAGAACCATTGATGGTTAAAAGGGTAGATGACCACCAGAACAGACTACAGTATCCTACTTTCTGCTAGTGAAGCGTCATAATGCCACTAAGTTCAGGCCGACAGAATTATAAGTAAAGGTACAATATATGCCTCCAATGTCTTTAGAAGAGAAAATATTTGCTTTTGCCATCTCTTTCTCTTTACATTTTATTTTGCCATGGTAGCTGGACCCCTGAGAAATGTTAGGAATCATAACAAGAAAGTTAAGTACTGAGGGTGATGATGTAGAAAGATAGAAGTCAGCAGCTGTAAAGCTTAGGTCCAGAGCTGAGCCTGTGAGCAGTGTCCACAGTTATAGAAGAATTATCAAAACAACATACAAAGCAAACAAGTAGACCAAAATGACAAAAGCATCATCAATAGGAACCTACTATAGTCTCAAGAAGGGATTGTCTGGGATACAATGATTCAGAGTGTTCAAGTGGATGGAGGCTGAAAACAACTCTTAAATATATATATATATAATATTTTATATTTATATTTATATTATTTATATTTATATTTTGGGGGTATTGATGATCTTTGAGATTGGAGATCCTATGAGATAATCGATCAGGAAGCCAGAATATTCTGCTTGGGGCCGTGAAAGAGACATGGGTTTGAGTCAGGTGGGTCTGTGTTCATTTGATGAGCCCTTTCTTTAAGCCGGCTGCAGTATGGACTGTAAAAACATCTGTTTCATGGAACTCTTATTGCAGTGTGAAGAAGGTGCTTAAAACAAAGTGAGCAGTTAGTGTAGAAAAGCATAAAGTGAAAGACAGTCATTCCTGATGGCCTTCACTTCTTCAGTCATGTGGAAGACAAGGGCAGCCTCTGAGGATAAGATGACCAGGATGAAACTCCATAGGAAGTATGACAATGATGGCTACATATTTTGAATTCAGGTGTATTTGAGCCTATCAGCTTAACCTTGAAAAGAATACTGAAGTCCAATGATCCTTAACTCTTCATTTTTAACTGTGAATAACAATGTATGCCAAAATAGCACTCAGTACAATGTGTGAATGGTCCATATAAATGGTAATTTTAATTATTTTGATGTAAATAAAGAAAGGCATGGGCTTATAAGGCATCACGAGATGGATGATGCAGACCAAACGGTTGCAGAACCTTGGGATCCAAGTAAAGAAGAAGTGTCCCACAGCTACAACATCAGCTGACCAGTCATATTTCCCAACTTCTGTATAGCAGACTGCAGATGGGAAGAGTGAAAGACAGGTCATGCTTGCAAAGGAGAAACAATGGTCAGAAAAGGCTACCATTGATGCAGGTTTGAATGACATGTTCAGGCTCCATTGCTGTGACAGAAGCTATGACATAAACCAGAGGAGGACATATTTATTTTGTTCACAGGTTTTAGTTCACCGTCACTTGGCTCCATTGCTGTAAGCTTGAGGCAAGATGGAATACAATGGTAAGGAGTGTGTGACAGAGGCTAGCTTTTCTCCTCATGGTACCCAGAGTCTGGAGACGGGGTCTGCCTTTCTAGGCCAAAACTTTCAGTAGTCAATGTCTCCTAATTAGATCCCATCTCCTAATTTCCATCACTTCCCAATACTGTCATCAAATTTTAAATATAGCAAAGGATTAACCCACTGGTGACGTTAGAACCCTTGTAATAATAGTTCACTTCCCAAAGCTCATAAGATTAGAACTAAGCCTTTATCATATAAGAATTGGGGGCTGGGGAAGATACTTCCTATTCTGACTACAACACATGGTAAAAGTCTGGTTGCAACGATCCTTTAGGTAGCTCTGAAGGAAAGGGCATCTAGAACAGAGATCGCAAGATGACACCAGCATGAACTGAGCATTGTAGGCAGACTCTCTGTAAGAGGCAGCCTTCCTCTCTTTCTTTAGCCTGGAAAACTTCCAGAGCATCAGATAATTCCATGTATGAGATGGTGACATGTGTTTCACTGGAAAATATATTCTGTAAATATAGGCAGACTTTACAAATGTACATCCCTCAGAGAAGTGGCTGCCAAAGCTGCTACTGGAAACAAACAACAGAGATGGTGAGAAAAGATATTTGAAAAGAATAAACAAACAGAAAAGAGTCAGAAAGTCTCCTGAATTTGAGAATTTGCTGGGCTAAGATGGCATTAACTGAATAGATAAAAATTTCTTGTGGATCCTCCTAGATTTATGAAGAACATACATCATCTCCTTGGGTCTTTTGAAGCTATTTAGTCTCCTTTCACACACTTCACCACCATCTAGGTCCTGCCAGATTAGACCTCAGTCACTCACTTTCTATCGTTTCCCTCCCCCTGATAGCCATATAGGTCAGGAGTGTTTCACCTTCAAGCGTTTGTATGCTCTCTTCTCTTTTCTTACCAGATTCTCCACACTCCTTTACCTTATGTAGGCCTTGTCACCAACATCTTCCCATCTGAAAGGGCTTTCCTGAGTGCCCCTAGAGGCAGTGGGACCTGGGAGAACAGAACCTAAAGTCTCATGTAATAGCCAACTTTATTCAGAAACTTTATTCAGATAATCTATGTCCTGAGGGTTAAGAAAGGTCCTCATATAAGCTAAGTTCACACGAGTTCAGTCTGTATATGATCACAAGGACAAGGTCAACAGGGTTGAGTAACAACGGGAAACATAATGAGCAATCTGAAGCAAACCTACTTTTGTTATTCCTGTGAGGGGCACGAATGCACATTCCAAGGATGGTCCTGTGCTTTGGGGGGCTGAGCTCACAAGACTCCTGTCTTGTTTTCTTGGAGTTCTCTCACAAGCACTAAGACTTCTCACACAGCTTCATTCATGGACCGCATCCTGATACCTGATGTAACCCGCTCATTGTGTCTTTTTTTTTTTTTTGTGCTAGATACCACTACTAAAGTCTCAAATATGTGAATTAATGTATCATGGCCCCTCCTTCCCTGAACACAACCTACTTTAATGCAGTCACTAATGTTTCTCCTATAACCAGTGGATGGTTTTTAAGTATTCTAGGTCGGGGTGGGGAGAACATACACAAATACCTTTTCTTATTATGGGTACACTCACTCTCTATTGAACAACAGAATAATAAAATAAAGCAAACAAGTAGAAAATCCAAGGGTAAGGAGCCAGGGAAAACTCTTTACTGGTCTCTGGGCCTTGCTCAGAGTTTAAAATGATTAATATGAGGGGGCAATCAGCAAATTGTAGTTTCATTCTTCCTCCTCTGTTCAAAAAAGAAATCCATTTAGACCTGTAGAATGAGGACCCACAAAATAGCAACAGTGCCACAAACTGCAGAGCAAGAAACAAACTCCAGAGAGCATCCACCCAGCGGCGGATTGAAACAGATGATGAAGCCAAACATTGAGCCAAGTGTAGGGAGTCTTGTGAAAAAGAAGGGTTAAGGATAGAAGGATGTGAAGGTCCCAGGAGCTCCACAAGAAGACCAACAGAGCTAACTAACCAGGGCCCAGAGGGGGCTTGAGGAGACTGAAGCAGCAACCAAGGACTATGCATAGACTGGACCCAGAGGTAGCTGATGGGCAGTTCCAGATTCATATGGGTCCTTTAGTAGGAGGAATTGGAGATGATTCTGATATGGACTCTGTTGTCTGCTTTTTGATCACTTTCTTCTGTTGGAGGTACCTTGCCAGGCCATAGGGGAAGAGGACACATGGTCAGTCCTGATGCGACTTGATGACAAGCTGGGGTGGATTGGTAAGAGAGAGGAGCTCCCCTTCTCTGAGGAACAGAGGAGGGAAGATGGGGGAAGAGGGAGGAAGAGAGGGTGGCACCAGGAGGAGAGGAGGGAGGGAGCTACAATTGGAATGTAAAGTGAATAAATAAATTAATTTAAAAAAGAAACACATTCCATGCAAGGTTCTATTGCTGACTAGGTAAACATCCAAGAATGTCTTGAACCAGCCAAGTCTCATGGTCCTAGCTGGTAAATGAAACTAAACAAACAGACCTGTCATTTCGAGGGACTGTGAGGACTAGATGATGTGTACTAAATGGAAAGGGATTTAGAAAACCTCAAAAAGTCTCGCCTTGAGGAGCATCCTTGGTCTGTCTCTCTGTAAGTCACCATGGCCTGCTGACTAAGAGCATGACTTCCTGGATGTGACTCCTGGCTTAATGGGATACTAGCTGTCAGTCCTCAACCTCTTTGTGACTCAGTCTCCTCAGCTTTACAATAACACTGACAAACAACACTGACCTCATAGAAGTGTTGTCAGAGATAAATAAGCTAATATCTGTGGAGTGGCATATCCTGACCACTATACTGTTTTTTAAATAAAAAACAAATAAGAGGCTGGAGGGATGACTCAGTCTGTAAAGTAATTGCTTTGTAAGCATGATGACCTGAATTCAGATCTTTAGCACACATCTGTAACTCCAGCAACAAGGGAGGGCTGAGTTGGGAAGAGATGGGCAGATCCCTGAAAGTTCACTGGCCAGCCAACTTAGCTGAATCAGTAAACTTTAGGTTCAATTGGAGAATTTGTCTAAAAAAATAAGGTGGAGAGCAATCAAGGAACACACTGTATGTTGACCTCTGACCTCCTAATAGAGGTGCACATGCGACCATATAACACACACACACATACACACACACACACACACCACACCACACAACACACAATCATAAATATCCCCAAACAAACAACTATTGTTGAAGGGATTAAAATAGTACCTTAGAGATGGAGAGATGGCTCAGTAGTTAAGAGCATCTGGTCTTCCAGAGATTCTCAGTTCAATTCCTGGCAACCATTTGGTGGCTCACAACCGTCCTATAATGTGATCTGATGCCCTCTTCTAGCATATAGGTGTACATGCAGATAGAGAACTCATACATACATACATACATACATACATACATACATACATACATACATACACACATCTTAAAAATAATACCTTAGATTACTCTGAAGGAAAATAAAAGCATTGGGTTGTAACAGTGAGAGAGGAACTAGAGAAGCATTGCTTAATACCCACTGTTACCCAGTGATACCATTTGTTCATGACTCTTTAAATAAGCATTTCTTGTTCTTTTTATGGTTGGTGGTGAGTGGCTAAACTGTTTTGTTGTTCTTCTTCTCAGAGTTAAGAGTGTGGCTAGAGGGGCAAGGAGGAGATGAGGGAGGGTGGGATTGGGAGGGAATACAGCAGGGATACAAAGTTAACAAACTGTAACTAATATTAAAAAAATAAAAATTAAAAAAACTTATAATTTGAAAAAAAAGAATGTGGCTAGAAGCTCCCTCCATATTTGAAACTTGGGAAGATGAATAGAGATAACTTGAATACACAATACTGAAAGAAGAGTTATAATTAGTCAAAACAAGTCAAGAGATTTTGATAGCAAAGAGGAAGGAAAAGGCTGAGTAGCAGAAATCCTGTCATTCTCCATAATTATAGAAATTCCTGGATCACAGTTGTTTTGCTTTGTTTTTAGAAACTTACAGCCGTCTACAACAGTATACCGTCTTTTTCCCCAGATATTTTTACTTTGTGTCATCTTCATTAAGACTTAGGTTACTCTGAATCAATATTTTAAAAACCTAAATCAAACACAAAATCTCAAAGGTGAGGACATGCTTTACTAGTGTTTTTTCTATTAGCATATACTTAAACTTTGAATAAAACACAACTCCTCCTTTGATCTCTAGGTATCATTTTTCATCTGAAAAAATGTGTGTTTTAATACTATCCATCTTATAAAGTATCATGGGACTGAACAAAGTGGAGGGCTTAGAATTATGTCAGACATATAGCGATTGTTTCATGCATGGTTAATTTTTGCTATTATTGATGGAAGGTAAGAGAAAAGATCAAAGGGGAAGGCTGAATAAATGGATGCAAAAAAAAGGGGTATAAAAGAAAATAATCAAAAGAACATTAAAAAAAAAGGACTTGTAGAGAGAATGAGCAAGAAGCAAGGTAGTGGATTCATCTGTCTTTTGTCCCTGGAGTCTATCTAGCTGCACGACACATGGACAACCAGTCACAGGGTGCACAAAACCACGAGAAAGCTGACTCAGAGCATAAGAGTATAAGTTTTGGTTTTGAGACAGCTTTTCCAGGACAAAGAAGTCATGAGTTCACTGTATCCAACTTCTCTGGTATCAGTGATTTCAGGGAAAAATAGAAATTTCTACATGCAGTTCTCCTTAGTTGACTCTTCCACTGCTCTGAATGCTGGGGAGGGGCAGAAAAGCAGTTGATCTCCATGCCTAGCACTGAGTAGAAGGGGTCACTCCACCAGAAATAGTAGCAGGAGAGTCTAGAGCATATCATACCATTAGGAAATATCTGCAATGACTTCTAAGAGGGGAAACATAAGTACACTTAAGTGACTGGTCCTTCTGACTTCTTTAAAAACAAGGCCCCGCATCCCATTTTGAGGATCCTGACAAAGTGAATATCTCATCCCTAGTTTCCTTTTTAGAACCCCAATAGCCTGTATTCAAGTTCAAACTGCTACCATTTTTTTTCTGCCTGTTTAGCTTACTTGGATCATCACACAAACAACAAAGTCCTTCCCAGGATAACTGTACAACATAGCCAAGACCCTTCCTAATAAAGCATGAAATACAAGTGTGAAAACAGCAATAAGATGAGCTAATATATCCATTTGTAAGACAGTGTCTCACTCTGTATGAAGGGCTGGTCTGGATCACTATGTAGACCAGTACGGTCTGGAATTCCCCTGCCTCTGTCTCCTAAGTGCTAGGATTAAAGGTGCATACCACCATACTTGGCAATACTTTTTCACATACACACAGATACACCACCACTACCACCACCAACAACAATAACAAACCCAACAATATAAACAAAATAACAGGAATAAACAGTTATTGGTCACTGATATATCTCAATATCAATGGTCTCAATTCTCCAACAAAAAGACATAGACTAACCAGATGAATGTGAAAACAGAATCCATCCTTCTGCTGCATCTGAGAAACATATCTCAGCATCAAAGATAGACATTACTTCAGAGTAAAGTGTTAAAGTCAAGCAAATGAACCTAAGAAGCAAGCTGAGGTAACCATTTTAATATCTAACAAAACAGACTTCAAACCAAAGCTAATTAAAAGAGATAGGGAAATACACTATAAAACTCACCAAAGGAAAAAATCCATCAAGAGGACATTGCAATTGTTAACATATATGCCCCACCCCCACACAAGGGTGCTCAAGTTTGTAAAATAAACACTGCTACAGCTAAAAAATCACATATTGACCCTCAAACACTAGGACACTTCAAATCTACACTCTAATCATCCAATCAGAGACATGCTAGACTTACCAGACATTATAAACCAAATGGACCTAATAGACATTTATAGAACATTTCGCCCAAATGCAAAAGAATATACCTTCTTCTTTGCATCTCATGGAACTTTCTCCATAACTGACCATATTAATCAGACACAAAGCAAGTCTCAATAAATAGAAGAAAATTTAAATAACTCCCTGCATCTTATCAGACCACCATGGATTAAAGCTGGATATCAACAACAGAAACAACAGAAAACTTATAAACTCACAGAAACTGAAGAACTCTCAACTGAATGGAAAATATGTCAAGACAGAAATAAAGAAGGAAATCAAAGACGTCCTAGAATTCAATGAAAATGAATATATACCTAAACTGATGGGATACAATGAAAGTGGCTCTAAAAGGCAACTTCATAACACTAAGTGCCTACATTTAAAAGGGAAAAAAACTGTAGACAACTCATACTAGCAACCTAACAGCACACCTAGAACGAAAAGAAGTAATCACACACGCAAGGAGATGGCAAGAAATGGTCAAACTCAGGGCAGAAGTAAATAATATAGAAACAAAGAGAACAATACAAAGAATCAATGAAACAAAAAGTTGGTTCTTTGGGAAAATAAAAAAGATAGACAAGCATTTATCCAAATGGACTAAAAGGCAGAGAGAGAATATCCAAATTAACAAAATTAGAAATGATAGGAGGACATAACAACAGACACCAGGAAATCCAGAGAAATATAAGTATGCACTTAAAAAAACCTATACTCTACTATATTGTAAAATCTTAGCTAAATGATATTTTTTTGATGGATATTATTACCAAAGTTAAATCACGATCAGATAAGCAATTTAAACAGATCTATAACCTTCAGTGAATTAGGAACAGTCAATAAAAGTCTCCGAACCAAAATAATGATAATGATAATGATAATGATAATAATAATAATAATAATAAATCATCTCAGTGCTAGAAGTCTATCAGACTTTCAAAGAAGAGCAAAGGTCAATACTCCTCAAATTATCCTACAAAACAGAAACAGAAAGAACACTGCCCAATTTATTCTATGAGGCCACAGTTACTCTGATACTCAAACCACATAAAGACCCCAAAAAGGAAAGAAACTTACAGACCAATTCCTCTTATGAACATAGATGCAAAAATACTTAATACATGCAAACTGAGTTGAAGAACACATAAAAAAAAGTCATCCATCATGATCAAGTAGGCTTCACCCTAGAAGTGCAGAGACAGTTCTATATATATATATATATAATCAATACATGTAATTTATCCTATAAACAAAAAGAATGCAAAAAAAAAACCCACATGATCGTCTCATTAGATACATAAAGAACCCTTGACAAACTCCAACATCTCTTCATGATAAAAGTCCTGGAGAGATTAAAAATACAAGGAACATACCTCAACATAATAAAGGCAGTTTTACAGCAAGCCCATAGCCAACATCAAATTAAGTGGAGAGAAACTCAAACCATATTCCACTAAAATCAAGAACTAGAGAACTTCACTTTTCCCATACCTGAACAACGAGACAACTGAAGGCCATCAAGGGGAAACAAATTGGTAAGGAAGAAGTTAAAGTATCTTTATTTGCAGATGATATGATAGTAGGCATAACTGATCCTAAAAGTTCCACCTGAAAAATACAACAACTGACAAACACTTTCAGCAACATAGCTGGGTACATAATTAACTCATAAAAATCATTAGCTCTCTATATGCACAGTACAAACAAACTAAGGAAGAAATCCAGGTTGTTTTTTTTTTTTTCCACTTTTCACAATAGGTTAAAATTATATAAAATATCTTGTGGTAACTCTAACCAAGCAAGTAAAAGACTTGTATGATAAATACTTTAAGTCTTTCAAGAAAGAAATAGAAGAAAATATCAAAAGATGGCAAGCTCTCCCATGCTCATGTATTAGTAGGATTAACAGTAAAAAAAAAAAAAAAAAAAAAAAAAAAAAAAAAGACCATCCTCTCAAAAGCATTCTACAAAGTCAATAAAGCCCCATTAAAATCCAACACAATTAGCCATGTGTGGTGGCGCATGCCTGTAATCCCAACACTTGGGGAGGTACATGAATCTCCCTGGGAGAGAGAAACAGAATAGATTTTATGGGTGGACTGGGGGCAGTTGGGATAGAAATGGAAGGGGAGTACTGGTGGGGAAGGGAATAAGAAATAGGGTTGAGTGAGGAAATGTAGAGGAATTGAGGGGCATTTGTGGAATGATACGGAAACCTAGTGCAGTGAAAACTTCCTAAATTATATGAAGGCAATCCTAATGAGGTCTCCTAATAACTGGGGAGACAGAATCCCAACTGACCATCTCTTGTCACCAAAGGAGGCTTCCCGTAGCGGGACTTGCACTTAATTGAGTTGTTGGCCAAGGGAGTCTCATGGAAATCCCCAAATGCCCCCTGCTATTGCTAAGATAGTGAGTTGCTCTCCACAAACCGACAGTGGGACCCCACTGCCAAGGACAACACCCACACAACTTATTAAACATAGAGCAGTTGAGCTGCTGCCTTCATGAAGCCTTTACCCTTTTGTTCTAGTGTCTCTGGTGTGGAAGAGTACTCTGTAGTACTTATTATACTCTGTAAACATATAGTATTACATACAATATCAAATGTATTATACTATATATTATCAAAAGAAAGTTAACATCAACCCAGACACAGAACCTTTGTTCTACAGTCTGTCCCACATGCAAGATACGCTACAGTGACATAGAACGTGTGAGAGTAACCAACCAGTGTCTGACTGGACTCAGGCCTGCTCCATCAGATGGGACCCCTGCCTGATACTGCTTGGGTGACCCAGAGACTAGTTAGCCCAGAGACCTGGAGTAAAACCAAACAATACTGGTCTAAAGAAGTATCAATAAAATGACTCCGGATGCAGAGGTCCACAGCCAGACATTATGTGGGGAGAGAGAGTCTTTGAAACACACAGTTCTAAATGGGATGTCTCCATCAAATCCCACCCATCAGAGCTCAGGGAATCCTATGGAGAAGGAGGCAGAAAGAGTGTAAGAGCCAGAGTGATGGAGGACACCAGGAGAACAGGCCCTCTGAGGCAACTATGAGCTCACAGAGGCTGAAGCAGCAAGCACAAGGTCTACATGGGTCTGCACCAGGTCTTTTGCATAAATATAATAGCTTCCAGCTTAGTATTTTTAAGTGTGAAGGAGTGGGTCTGGTTCTTGTGTCTTCTCTTGGACTCTTTCTTCTGTTGTATTGCATTGTCCAGCCTCAGTGTGATGTTTTTTGTTTCATCATATTATATTTTATTTTGTCATGTTTGTTTCTTATCTTTAGAAGCCTGTTTCTTTCTAATGAGAGACAGAAAAGGGAGTAGATTCCGGGGGTAGAGGAGGTAGAGAGGAAATGGGAGGAGCTGAGGGAGGGAAATTGTAATTAGGACATATAGTATGAAAAAAAAGTTTCTATTTTCATGAAATGAACAAAAAAGAAAGTAAAAAGAAGCACTGGTTTTTATTATACTTGCTAGTGTTTTCCATTATATGACTTCAGTGACTAGCATTAATTAATAAATAAATTAATTAACTATTCAACAAACATTTATTTAGTGCCTACTATGTCCCAGACATATTACGGATACAAGATCAGTTAAGCTGAGAGAATTAAACAGATGGAAATACAAATTGAAATGTTGCTTAAAATTAAAGACTTAAGTCAAATAAATAGTTCGGTGGAAAGCCTCACCAACAAAATAGATCCTGGGGAGGAGAGTGGAACAAGAATTGAAGGCATAGTTAGGAACTGGAATTTCCAGTGAAAGATGACTGGTTTAATGAAATAAAGTGGATAGTTTGGGTCTTAAGTTTTTCCTCTAGTTCAATATTTTGAGAACGATATAAACAGAAGCCCAGGGAGTTCTGCTGAAAATAGATCAAAGGGACATGTCAATGCCTCCCCAAGTGTAATTTCTAAAAAAATTTTTTTGGAAAGTAGGAGTTGAATTCTAACAAGGTTTGAACTCACAGGTTTGCAGGCAAAGGAAGCAGATCCACAGGTGGTGCTGATCCATCTCCAGTCAGATCCGTCTCCCAGGGGAGAGCTAACTGTTCTAGCCGATTCTGTTTCAATTTTGGTGCTTCCGGAAGCCTGAGAGAGGAAGTGCGAGCTGAGTAAGCAGTGTTACTTCTTATCCTACTTAGCAGTGTTTTCCATTATATGACTACAGTGCCTGCTGATTATTAATTAAGTAATTATCCCACAAACATTTATTAAGTGCCTACTATACCCCGGTCACATTATGTATGTTAATAATACCAACAGCAATAAAGTAATCAACTGTCTTCCTTTTGTGGGGTTTATATCCAAAGTTAGAGGCAAAGCTGGATCTGAAGTCAGAGCCAGACAAGACCCAGAGCAGGAGACCCAGACAGAGAGTAAACCAGATTCAAGCCCAGAGCTGGTCCAGGAAGGTGCTAAGTTGAGAGAGAACAGGAAGATATGGTCAGCCACAGAGGAATTCCAAGAAGCAAGACAGGTTTTTAGGAACCAAGAAAAGAACATGAGGGATACCAGATAATATCCAGCAACAAATGGGTCTATACTTACTAGTGACTGTTACTCTCAGAGTAGAATTAGAGAATCAGAGCTGAGTACCCTGAGCACAGAGGGAAATATTACCTCAATTTTACCACAGCTTAGTCCCCCTGGAGCATTGCAAACACTCACTGAAACAAGAAAGGTGACCTAAGCCAAATTAAGTCTGACACCTGAGCTGCAAGCTCCAGAACAAAATCAAAAATAACATGAAAAATTAAGATAACTTGTCTTGTGCTGGAGAGATTGCTCAGTGGTTAGCACCTGCCTGCTCTGCCAGAGGATCTGGTTTTGATTCCCAGAACCTACAACCAACTGTAACTCCTATTTCAGGGGATCAAACACTGTCTTTTAGTCTCCAGGCACTGCATAGACCGAAAGTGCTCTACCTGCAAAACTATCATACCTATAAGATAACAGTAAAGGAAAAGGATTCTCTTTTATTAATTTATTCATTCACTTTACACCCCAATAAATGTTTTAAAAAGGTGTTCAACATCCTTAGCCATCAGGGAAATGCAAATTAGAATGCCTTACATTACATAAGAATGGCTCTAATTAAGAATTCAAATGAGAGCAAATGCTGGCTAGGAAATGGAGAAATGAATCCTTATTCATGGTTGGTGGGAGTGTAAACTGGTGGAGCCACTATGAAAATCACTGTGGAGAGTCCTCTAAAAGCCATAGATACATCTACTATGAAATCTAGTTTTACCACTCTTAGACATATACCCAAAGGACTCTATATCTCACCAGAGATGCTTACTCATCCTTGTTTATTGCTACTCTACTCACAATTGCAAGAAAACGGAATCAGCCTTGATGCCCATCGACTTATGAATGGGTAATGAAAGTATGGTTTTGTTGCTCTCCTTATGGAGCTCCTGTCCCCTCCAGGTCTTTCTATCTCTCCCTTTCATCAGGTTCCCTGCACTCTGCCCAAAATTTGGCTATGAGTCTCAGCATCTGCTTTGATACCCTGCTGGGTTGAATCTTTCAGAGGCCCTCTGTGATAGGCTCCTGTTCTGTTCCCTGTTTTCTCCCTCTTCCAATGTCCATCCCGTTTGCTTTTCTTACTGGCTAGTTTTATGTCGATTTGACATAAGCTAGAATTATCTAGAAGGAGGGAACCTTAGTTTAAAAAATGCCTCTATAAGATCTGTCTGAAAGGCATTTTTAAAAATTAGTGATTGATTGGAGAGGGTCTAGCCCATTGTGGGTAGACTGAGCAAGCCATGATGAGCAACCCAGTAAGCAGCACTCCTCCATGGCCTCTCTGTGTTCTTCCTGCCTCCAGGTTCCAACCTGATAGAGTTTCTATCCTGAGTTCCTTTGAAGATGAATAGTGCTATGGAACTTTAAGCCAAATAAACCCTTTCCTTCCAAATTTGCTTTTAGTTATGGTGTTTTAACACAATAATAGAAGCCCTAGCTATGACACAGTGACAATAGTATTTATCACTTTAGAGGTCTCTAAGGCCTACCTGGCCAATCACTCATGGAGAGGTAACCCAGCATTGAAAATGGGCTTTTCACTTAAAAACCTTTCCAAACAATATAGGAAACCTTTTAAATGAACAAAATAACTATTGTTTTTACTGACTTTTTTTTTTGGTAGCTATTTCTCTAATTTTTCAGACACTCAGAGGTTAGCATTAAAAAACAAACACACTCATGCAAAAATACCTTTTAACAAAGGGCAAACAAGCTTTCCAAAACTCCACAGCAGTTCATCTGAATCACCAATTGATATCATGAGTTAGCAGCTAAGGTACAATATTATCAAGCTCCAATACAGAATGAAGATTCATCTCTTCCTCAATTGTCTGGTTTCTTATCCTGGAGAGTCTCTATGTAGGTTTCCATGCATTTCCCCACACTCATGGACTTGGTGGGGCCAGTTCAAGCAGTTTAGGTCAGGGCTAAGGGAGGACAGTTGGGTTCGCCTGTCACAGCTGTGCCTGAGTGGGTCTGATAAGCTTTTGGCCATAACTGTAGCTGCGGGCACATCCATTTCCTCTCTCTATCAGCCACATCTGGCCTCTGGGAAAGTTCTAGGCTGGGCAAACAATTTCTATCCCCAGCGTACTTTTTTCGCTACAGAACAGAGACGTACACAATTTAATGTACTTGGGGCCAGCTGTCCCCTTACAAGTTTAGTCCTTTGTATTGCTTTAACTCTTATGCCTTCTCCTGGAACAACTTCTTTTTACATCATTTTTTTTCCCCTGCAGGAACTCGGGTTCAACAGAAACTTTGCCCATTTGTCTTCAGGTGACATGGAAAGACCCCTTTCTCTGTTTTTCTTTCTTTTTTTTTTCTTCTATAGTCACTGTTGATTAGCACTTTACCTAACTTATATGACAGTCTAAGTCATTTAGTCCAGCAAAACCTTTCCTGGCTGATAAAATCCATGTTCCAAATGGCGGCTCGTCAAGGCTACTAAAGTGCCACTCTAGTGCCATGGGCTCTGGGAACCACCCCTCTCAATGCTCTGGTGAACAGTCCTACCCTGAGCGGCATGCACCACTGCTACCGCGGTAGTTTTGTTCTTCTTATCACTTACCTCTGTTTAGCCTCTCCCCCGTCTGACTCCTTCCACACATTCCAAGGGTCCCAGGATGGACTCTTTATCGCAGATATGATTTGTACTCTCTTTCCTTATAGTGGGTGAGGAGTTCCTTATAGGGGCATGGATGACTGACTGAGCGGCAGCTGGATTACAGCAATCTCACCCTAGCCTGTGTGATGACGTGAACGCTGCATCCCTGGAGCTCCCTACCTGATTTGTATGTAGTGCTACAGGTCAGAGTCTGCCTCTTCAGACATTTATGACTTCCTTAAGCCTGAGGAAAGGTCTTGTGGATCTTTAATAAGGGTTAAGAACTCCTTGAGACTTGCAAGCTGTTTACTCCGGGAATTTCATGAGCTTCATTTATCCTCTCAAGGAGGGAATGTTTCAATTCAAAGGAAATTACTGCACAAATCCTGCACAAAAATCAGTTTCTGATGATTGAAGACCTGAAATTAAATCCGAAAATACTGAATTTCCCTGCTGAGGGAAAATGCTATGGGATATAGGCACATGATAAAATCTGAGTAGAACCTCAGAAGCACAGAAATTAGCCCCAAGAATTGACAGTAGGATTGCATCAAATCAAAGAGCTTCTGCACAGCAACAGAAATACCAACAGTATGAGTACCCTACAGATTGCGGGGGGGGGGGGGGGGGGGAACCTTTGCTTGCTACACTTCATGTGAAGGATGGGTATCCAGACTGTATAAAACAATGAAACCAATTCCTTGCCTCCCGATAAATGGGCAAATGAATTGGACAGTTCTCAAAAGAAGTATAAATGGCCAATAAATGTTTCAAGGAGTGTTCAATATCCTTAGCCATTAGAGAAATGGAAATTAGAATTACCTTGAGTGCAGTGAGAATTTTGGCTCTTTAAAAATCACAGTCATATTACCGGAACATCGTTTTGTTTTCAACACAGGTGTCAGGTATGGGGCTGCTTCATATTGTCCACAGTAGGCAACTGTGTTTGTCTTGTGTTTGGCATGTCTCTTTGCCAGCTGCAGATAGTTTAATTCTGGGAACTCTTGAGATAACTCTGGGATAAATGGGAAAGCCCTTAGAGGGCCTGTGGAGGCTGCTGCTCTTGGTTGTTGTTGTTGAAGTTTGCCAAGTGGCTGTGAGCAAAGAGACAAGAAGTTGGAGATAGCCTGACTACCAAGACTGAGCTTGCTCTGGGAAACTCAATGCTCCTAATCAGCAGGAAAAAGTCTAAAGAGGTCTATGTCCCCTTTCCCATATAACCTTGTTTCTCTCCTACCTAATGTTGGGGGGTTGGAAGGGACTAGGGTGGAATAGGTTTGGAAAGGTGGTAGATATAAGAACCCAATAAAGTAACTTAAAGAACACACCACACTTGAGCATCTGTCTCACTCCAGTCAGAAGGCTGTCATCTGCTATCACTGGAAAACCAACGATTAAAAAGTGCTGTTGAGCATGTGAGGCAGGAGGAACGCTAATCGACTGCTGGTGAGCCTGTAAGTGGCACAGCCATTAAGAAAATTTGTGTGAGCATTTCTCAAAAATCGATGAACAGGATTGTGGGACTCTGCTTGTAAGGTCTAAGCCTGGTGTTGCCAGAGAGCTTCTGAGCTTGGTATAGGATGATGGACTCCCCTTTTCAGGTTTCTCTCTTAGCCTGATCTGGGGAACTCCAGATCCTCTAAGGAGCATCACATTGCCTTCAGGGAAGATTACCAGCCCAATCCTTTTCTGATAAGAAGCCTGCTCAGCAGACACCTGAGGATTCCTGGAGATAGCCACTCTATGCTAATAACATGTCTTGGCTTGGCTTTCAACCAATGGCCTTTGACTGTACCTGGAGATTCTCCCCCTCCCATGGGAGAATTAAGTACTGAATTCTTCTTTTTGTGATAGGGCCCTGCCACTGCATGTAAATGAGGTACATGCCACTATATGTAAATCAAGTATCTTTAGTACCTCTAGTCCCATCAAGTCAATACATTCACCTTGGAACTCCTCCCACTGCCCAAGGCTTTTAAGTCCTTGATTCATGGAGTAAATCTCTTTCACTCCACTTCTCCACCATGGCTGCCTGAGATTCATCATTTATTCTGGGAAAGGGAGATCTCCTCCCTGGAAATTTGCCGCTGAACTCCCAGAAATCCACTTGCCTCTGCCTCCCCAAGTGCTGGAATGAATGCCGATGAAGCACCCACCAGGTCTACATCTCACCGGTTCTACCTTCCTTCAGACCTGTGTTGGCTTTGAGCTGACCAGGCACAGGCATTTGCCCTCACCTCTGCTGTTAATAGGGTGGCTTAGCCAAAGGGCTATAACTCTTCAGTATCATCACAGCCTTCTGGAACTCCTGAATATCCACTGCCGTCTGATACCAGCAATCTCATTTAAAAGAATTAACTGTAACACCTGGTGGAAAACTCATTTCCACCTCCCATGGTGAAACTGGGAGCCTTGCCTAGCACATGGGCCTCTTCATAAAGCACTCTAGCCATCCCCGAGATGGAACCTTTGATTTCGGGTTTCCTCTGTTCTTTGTCTAGAAGCTGACAACCATGTCCCAGACTACCACCAGACAAAGGTTTACATAGAACTAGCAGATGACTTGGCATACCACTCTTGTACACACACCCAAAGAACTCAGTGCTCTACTGCAGAGATACTTGTACATCCATGTTTATTGATGCTCTATTTACAACAGCAGGGAAATGGAATCAGCCTAGATGTCCATCAGCTGATGCATGCTAATGAAAGTGGAGTGTATGTACACAGTAGAATTTATTCAGTGGTTAAAAAAATGTGAGGTCATGGACAGAACTAGAAAACATTATATGAGGTAACAGGCTCAGAAAGACAAACATAACGTGCTCTTTCTTAATCTAACTTCTAAAGGTTAGATCTGTGTATTTAAGTGGGAGGGTGAAGAGAAGGCAGGAGACTAGTGCCTGTGAGATGAGAAAGAATAGCTTTCAGG
The DNA here is from genome assembly GCF_907164565.1 of Psammomys obesus. Classification (NCBI taxonomy): domain Eukaryota; kingdom Metazoa; phylum Chordata; class Mammalia; order Rodentia; family Muridae; genus Psammomys; species Psammomys obesus. The sequence goes on along the minus strand of NW_026592439.1, from coordinate 700,408 downwards.
GAAGAGCTGTGAGGACAGCAGAACACATGGGATACAAAAGGGGAGCATCTATGGGGAATGGATTCAGCAGGGAAAGCAGAAAAACCAAGAATTGTGGGGAGAGTAGGAGAGATAATGGCATCTCACTGAATGTGCACATTTTTCTTGCCACTGTCTTTCTAGCATAAAAGCTGCAGCATGTGGTAATATATATATATACATATATATATGTATATATATATAATTATATATATATATATATATATATAATTATATAATAAATATAAGTGGAGGGGGAATCCTGGAACAATTTTGATGTTAGCTTGCAAACTGAACTGAAGGAACTAGTCACTGTTTATATTTTAGTGTCATGAGAAACAAACATTTAAAAAGCTCTTTTTAGTCAGGTGTGGTGGTGCAAACCTGTACACTTGGCATACCACTCTTGTACACACACCCAAAGAATTCAGTGCTCTACTATAGAGATACTTGTACATCCATGTTTGCTGATGTTCTATTTACAACAGCAGGGAAATGGAATCAGCCTAGATGTCCATCAACTGATGCATGGCTAATGAAAGGTGAGGGCAAAAGCTCGTGCCTGGTCGGCTCAAAGCCAACACAGGTCTGGAGGAAGGTAGATCCGGTGAGATGTAGGCCTGGTGGGTGCTTCATCAGCATTCATTCCAGCACTTGGGGAGGCAGAGGCAAGTGGATTTCTGGGAGTTCAAGGCCAGCCTAGTCTACAAAGTGAGTTCAGGACAACCAAGGCTACATAGAGAAACTCCGTCTTGAAAAACAAGAAAAAAGAAATTATTTTTTCAATCTTGTATTTTCAACTGTTGACTAAAAAGTATAAAACAGCCGTCAAGGATGACCTTCTCTCCTTAGGATAAATTGGAGATAGGATCAGGAGGATGAGTCCTTGCACATACAGGCATGTGGGTACAGACACACAAAGGTGCGTGCACACATGTACATACACACAGAGAGACAGAGAATGACACACACAGTGTATCAAAGAAAAGAGAAATAGCGCAAACAAATAAGAAAAATAACGTGGGAATTGAGCAGAGTAAAGCAAATACATGCGCCAAAGGCAAAATGAATGAGAAATCAGTCTTCCCTTTGTTCTTTGGACTTTGTTCCTTCCTCCCTATACTTCATCGCTAACTTCTGCTTCATTATCAGGTAACAACACAAGCACATATCTATACTTTACAACCTAAATTCTGAAAATATTATCTCCTGACCCTCCATGCACCACTAAATACTATCTTACAGTCTTTGCTTTTGTTAAAATCAAATACTATTAACTTAAGGCCAGCTTAGGCTACAAGAGTAAATTCTAGGCCAACCTGGGCTATAGAGTAAAAACCCATCTTCAAGAAGAACAATGAAAGCATTGAAAAATTAGCACATTGTCCATTATCTTTATGTCTCCTCCCTCTTTTTGAGATATGAGCTTGTTATACAGCCCAGGCTGGTCCAGAATATGTAATCTTTCTGCCTCTGTCTCCCCACTGCTGGGTTCACAGGAGTAGCACTATACCTGGTTCCCTTACTTTCTGATTTCATTCTTCTTCAGTAAGGGTCCTGAGTCTTCAAAGAGTCTTTACCCCTATGTTATGAGCTCTGTTGGTCAGTTTCGGTGCCTTGAATAAGAAGGGTTCTATATTTGAATGCTTAAATCACCAGAGAGTGGAACTCTTTAATAGGATTAGAGGGATTAGAAGGTGTGGCCCTGTTGGAGGAAGTGTGTCAGTTGGAGATGGGCATTAAGGTTTTAATAAAAACCATGACAGTCCCTCTGTTTGTCTCTCTGCCTGTTACCAAGATACAGCTCTCAAAGAGTTCTCCAACACCATGCCTGGCATGCTTTTCCCATGTTTTCTGGACTTAACCTCTGAAACTATAAGCAAGAAGACTCCAATTAAATGCTTCCTTTTCTAAGACTTGTGTTGGTCATGGTATCTCTTCACAGCAATAGAACAGTGATTAAGACATTTCATTTAGAGAAATAAAACACTAGGAGATGTTGTGATTAAAGGGGACACTAAGTTTATCCATATTTGATGTTTAGAAATGATATTTTGGGCAAAAAGCCAATTTTTGTTATAATGACAAACTGACAAATTAGTTTTATTAAATATATTTAAAAATTATCTCTAGGAACTAGAGAGATGGTTCAGCAGTTAAGAGTGTGTTTGCTCTTGCAGAGGACTCGATTTCAGTGCAACAGCCAAGTCAGACAGCTTACAATCACTGTAATTCCAGATTCAGGGTATCTGACACCCTCTTCAGGCTTCTGTGGATAATATCTTTATGTGCACAAACTCTAACATCAAACTGTATATATGCACATAATTACAAATAAAATAAATCTTTAAAAATTATTTCTAAAACTGTTATGGCCCCAGACTCATGTAGTATGCAAACAGAAGAGAGTGTTTATTTTCTGGACAACTCCAGCATGATGGGACAGATGGTCCGTTAGGGGAATTCCAGGGATGAGTAGGTGACCTTTACCTTGATTGGTGGGCAGCCAGCCAAGGATTATGGGGCCAGAAGCTGCTGATTGTCCAAGAGCTTAGGAACTATCCCAAGTAGCTATCTATGATGTAACTATGTCTGACCTCACTGGACATTGGGCTGATGGCTGCCCTTTCCCTGAGTGTGTGTTGTTTTAGAAACCAAAACCAAAACCGAAATACAAGTCTAGTCAGGTAAAGTTAAGACTAAAGCCTGTCATGTAGTCAGACTGGCCTGATGGTGGGTGGGCTGGAATTAAGACCTCTTAAAACCAAACCTACAATATATCTCTGTCTTTGTGATGTGTGTGCAGGCACAAACTTGTTTGTATGCAAGTACGGGTGTGGGTGTGTACATGTACAATGGGCATGTGTTATGACCAGTTCATGAGACCCCCACAGACCACCAGGAATTGACTCCATTGCAAATGCATGAGGGTTTATCGTATATGTGTTTAAATATGGGTCAAAAACTTCCTGTGGAAGCAGGAGAGGAACAAGGTTTGCAGTCTATGGGAACAAGGTTTTTAAAGAGAAAAAAATGCAGGTGGGAAAGTCCAAGCCTTGGCATTACAGGATTGGGTAAGAGAGTCTTTAGGGAAGTTGACCTTTAAAATAATAGTTCTGTTTTAGATGCTAAGGCTGCAGTGGTCTGGCCCCAGCCATCTGGCGGATAGCTGATCATAAGCAGTGCCTGGAGTGTCCTGTTACGTGCTCATTAGGCAGGACTGTCTGGGTGAGGGACTGCTGGCCATCTGGTCTGTTTGCTAAGCAATGATATCTTTCAAGGCCCTCAAGGCTGGGCAGGAAGGTCTGTCTTAACTTGTCCGCTTCTTTGTCTGAACTTGTACCCAGGACCACAGTCTTGTTGCCCCAGGAATTAAATTTCAAATTTTGGACCTCTCACATGTAGAGGGCAGAAGACAAGTTTGAGTGTTGGTCCTCAGGAGCCTTCACCTCTTGAGACAGACATTCTTGAGACAGACCTGGAACTTCACTGTGTTGCCCAGAGCACCTGGCCCATCAGCTTCCAGTGGCCATCTGTCTCTGCCTTCTGTTTCATCATTGCTGGTATCAAAGGTGGGTGCCACCTCTCCCAGCTTTCCATGTGGTTTCTGGGGATCCAAACTCAGGTCCTCACGTTTGTAAGGCATATGTTTTACTGATCTCTCTCCCAAGCTCAATATCTGTTTTTACTTAGGTAAAACAAGATAAAAATTCTATTTACTACTGTCCATCTATTAATATATTATACTATATTTAGACAGTTGGCTATCTGGATGCCAAAAATAATAACTTTTGGTCCATGGTCAGAGTTTTACTTCTGTCATTTCTAGGACCCAGTCATTGAAATTTAATCTAAATAATAAATAATTTTATCTTATTTTAGTTAATTCTCTTGTAAATTTATTTCCTGTAACTTTTTCAAGTTCACATTTTACGGTATTTAAAAATCATTGGGATAATTAAATGACTCATCTTGATATTTTTCTCTGAGACAGTAATCTCTTTGTAAGGACTAAGGTACTAAAGAACCAAAAGTCTGCAAATGGAAGATGCTTTGTGTCTTATTCTGGTTTCTCTTAAAGTATACTCCTATAATGAAATATCATAAACTGAGTAACTTCTAAAGACTAACTATATCTGTCACACTTTTCAAGACCAGAAAATCGAAGAACAAGATTCTGGTTTATTCAAGATCTGGTGAGAGCCTCATAGGTCTCTTCCTCATAGGGTGCAGAGACAACTCTCCTGGACACACACATTTTAATCTATTTTTGCGTATGGGTGTTTTGTCTGAATGTATGGCTGTGTACCACATTTCTGTCAATGTGTACCACATTTTGGTGCCAATGGAGAGCAAAAAATGATGTCGGAGCCAAGGACAGTAGAGTTACAAAAGGTTGTTTGCTGGGAATAGAACCTGAGTCCTCTGGAAAAGTACCAGCCAGTTAACCACTTAACCATCTCTCTAGCCCCTCCAGGCTGTCTATTAAAAAGGGCACAAGTCTCAATTAGGAGTGGTAATTTGCACTGGGCAGTGATGGCATACAACTTTAACCCCACCACTTGGGAGGTAGGTAGATCTCTGAGTTCAAAGCCAACCTGATCTACAGAGGAAATTCCAAGACAGCTAGGGCTACACAGAGAAACACTATTTTTAACTCCCCACCCCAAAAGACTGTTAATTTGCTTCCCTCTAAAGACCTAACTGCCTTCCAAAGGCCTTCCACAATACCATCATCTTGGAGGTCAGAAGTTCAACATGTCAACTTTAAGGAAGCACAAATATTCAGATCGTAACTTTCGGAACTCTACAAATCTGTATAAAACATGTGAACCATAAGTTCGGATTCTATATTAATGCTTCCACTCAAAATACATTTCTTTTACAGGCATTTTCATGATAAAACATTTATCAAATAAATTTTACTTAATTATCATTTTTAGGTAATCGTGGCAAACTTAAATGCCACAAAATTGAAAGCTTCATTAATTTAATCGCTAGAGAATATAAGATTTTGCCTTATAAATTCTTCACAGATATCAAAATATACAGAATAGCTTCAGTCTCAGATTCTGAGAGGAATGACAACACTTGATGGAAGATCAGTGTTTCATTTTTCTCATATAAACAAAGAAAAAAAGAGGCGAATTTGTAACTGTGATTTTTTTAAGGTATGGGGGCGGGGTGTTGTTTCCAGACAGGATTTCTCTGTGCAGCCTTGGCTGTCCTGGACTCACTTTGTACACCAGGCTGGCCTCGAATTCAGAGATCCACCTACCTTTGCCTCCCTGAGTGCTGGGATTACAGGTGTGTGCCATTGCGCCTGGGCTAGAGCTCTGTTTTTTTAAAGTCACCCAAGAATGATGGAAACAACAGAACATCATGATCTATAATTCCATGAGTCAACAACCACCAGCCACTTCCCCACTTTGTTGGGCATGGAGAGCAAAGACTGAGTGTATGGATAGGCTGAGAAGGGAGAGGTATAAAAGAATAATTGAAGTGGTAGAGCATAGAGAGAAAGCTGGAAATACAAAATAGCCTCTGACACACACTGAATTTCCTCAACAGGATGGGAGTAGCTGGGAGGCTAGGAGGCTAGACTGAGGCCAAATTATGACAAACTGAGTTTTAAAGGTGTTAATTGGCTTTATTTGTGGTTCTGGTAACCTTTTATTCCAGAAAATGGAAATAAGTGTTCCAACGAGCTGAGCAGAAACAGCTGGTTTTATGGACAGAGCATCACCTGAGGGAAACAGAAGCAAAGAACAAAGAGTAGATTTGTTCCTCAGATTTGATTCCAAGCTGCTTTTCCTAAAAGCTAGGACCAGGAGCAGAGGCACGGCAAAATAACTGCTGTGCATCACGTTACTTCACATTATTATTTTTCCTTTTGCTCCGTGTTAAAGAAAACATATCTTTATTACCATGCCAGCTGAACCTAGCTTGTCAGGCGCTTGGGCCATAGCTCAATGGCGAGATTGCTTGGCATGAGTGAGTCTGACCCCTACCATCACCAAACCAAATAGTTCCGAATAAGAGCTACCACACAAAACAACAAAAACCGGCCTGTTTTGAAAATGTTGCTGTTATCACTCTTCTGATTTCTCAAACCAGGCAAAAAGTCAGTCTATTAGGGAGTTTGGTATAAGTGGCTCCATTTCTAACTTCTAGTTTGGTCTGTCCGTGCCTTGGTTTGGGAAATTAATCCCAAACAACGGTGTCATATTGTAAAGTCACTGCTCAATCCTGTAGTTCTGGGGGACTCTTCCATGGTTACCTCTCCCTTAACCGATTTGCTAGGTTGTGTGAAATACCAGATTGAAATGATGAGATGGGGAAACTGAAAAGAAAGAGCTAGTTCTGCCATATATCTAAGATCAGAGAAAACAGATGTTTGCTGGCATCTTAATCAAGGGCTCAGGAGGGAACTGGGTAAGGAACACACCTAAGGAACTGGGTAAAAAAAAAAAAAAAAAAAAAAAAAGGTTTATTAAGTTTTACTTAAATTGAAACTCAACTTGACAAAGCTGAATCCATAACTACATGGAAGTGATCAGCCTCTTACCACATCTTCCTAAGGAAAAAAAAAGGAAGCAGGTTGTCTGCTTGAACATAGTACAACGGGAAGTCCTGGCTTCCTCTCTAGATAATGCATTCAATTTAAAAATACCATGCAGACAAAATATGACTGATTATGATTAGAGTGACTGTTGCATGCTTGGTCAGCTACAAATTCGCCTTTTTTTTTTTTTTTTCATTTGTATGAGGAAAATGAAACACTGATTTCCCATCAGTGTCGTCATTCCTCTTAGAATCTGAGACTTAAGCAGTAAGATGAAGTATCTTTATCACTCCCTCCAAGGCTCATGGAACATCACAGAAGAAGGGGTGGAAAGACCCTAAGAACTGGAAGGAGGAAGGGGAGAAGAATGTCAAGGCTGTTACATATTTGAACTCCCAGCAACCGTGATTGCCTGCATGAGATTTGTTTTATTTTTAGCCAATCAAGTATGTAGTATAGGATTCTTGTCTTCGTATCTCTGATTTTTGGTGGTGGGGAGGAAGATGTCGAATGCTCTCAATGCTTATTTGCATTCCATTTTCCACTTCAGTATCTGCCAATATGCTGTCACAGAACTAGGAAGTTCCTGGGGCTCCAACTCTCCCTGAAGACCTTTATGCAGTTAATGGCTGAGGGTGGAGGGAGAGACATTTTCTTTAGTGGTGTAACCATTGGTATGGTGCATATACGACTAGAAACAAAGTCCCACACATGCTCCCATACAGCTTAATTAAACTCTTAGGACCACACACACAAAAGGCATGAAAGTGGAAGTGATATTCAGTCGGGAAGAGAAAGTGAGACATGAACAAGTAACTAGGAATAAACATGATAAAAATACATTAGGTGCACAGACAAAATGTCATAATGAAACCCATTTAGCATGTAGAATTAATATACGGTAATGAAAAATTAAATGTTATTAGTAATTAAGAGGATGAAGAGATAAAGCAAGGGCTTGGAGAGTACGTGAGTGGTAGAGCGGATGTCTAGCATGCATGAGATCCTAGAATCAATTCACAGCACTTTTCCTCAATAAGAAAGATAGAGATCAGGTGGTAATGTAAAAGAATACATTAACCATCTTGGCGGTGAGGAAAAACATTTCTAAAAATCTACAAAAGCATAAATAATAATGTAAAAATAGATACCTAAATCAAATTCGGCTCATGCTTAGTGAAAGACAGTGCATTAAGAGAGTGTCACAGCCTACTAAGACTATTCCAAAAGGAGAGTAGAAAACCCGTGTGCGTGTATTTGTGGTCAGCGCTACCATCTTGTGAGTGAAACCAAAGGCTGGCTGGGAGTAGCTGCGGCGGAGGCCTCTGGCCAGTATCACTTCCACCTGTCCACAAGCATGGGGAGTATCTTTGCAAACCTCTTCAAGGGCCTTTTTGGCAGAAAAGAAACGTGCATTCTCATGGTGGGCACAGGCGCTGCAGGGGAGACAAGAATTCTATACAAACTGAAGCTGGGCAAAATCGTGACCACCATTTCCACCACTGGTTTCAACGTGGAGAGGAGACTGTTGGATACAAGAATATCAGCTTCGTCGTGTGGGATGTGAGCGGCCAGGTCAAGATGCGGCCAGGTCAAGATCCGGCCACTGTGGCGCCCCTACTGCCAGAACACCCAAAGCTTGATCTTCTCAGTGGACAGCCATGACAGAGAGCTTGTGAACGAGGCCAGCGAAGAGCTCATGAGGATGCTAGCTGAAGATGAGCTCCGGGACGCTGTTCTCTCAGTGTTTGCCAACAAGCAGGACCTCCCCAATGCCATGAACGTGGCTGAAATCACAGAAGAGCTGGGGTTGCACTCTACGCCACAGGAACTGGTACATTTAGGCCACCTGTGCCACCCGCGGGGATGGGCTCTATGAAGGACCAGACTGGCTGTCCAGTCAGTTCCGGAACCAGAAGTGAACCAGACCCCTCCCTCCCCCTCACTTCCTCTTCTCCGACCTCCGCTTTCCTCTCAAGTGGCAAACGTGCGACTCTGTGGTCCTGAATGCCAGAAGCTGTCTGCATGGGTTGGTCACAGTATGCACGTATGCAATAACCAAAAAGCCTGCACCCAGGTTTTTATTCAGTGTAAAAAAGTTTCTGTTTCCGCGGAGACAGTTTCTGGCACTCCTCTGCTATATTACTTAGCTTTTTTGTATTGTAAAAAGAGAATCGGCTCACTGTCAGTACTATGAAGGGATTTGGGTGTTAGGGGCACCTGGCTTCCGGAAGCCATTGGGCTGTAGACTGGTGTCGGAGACTATGCCTAGTGTAGGTTTTGCAGTTATGGCCTGAATGCTAGTCCATCGGATCACCTGTTTCCGTGTGGGAACAGGAGAGAAGGTGACGAACAACCACCGTCCGGCACAGCAGAGCGCCCGTGACTTGCCTGTGTTCAGGTCACCGGCATTTACAGTACTTGTGCTCACATGGTCACCTACAGGTGGGCTGGGGGCCACTGTGGGATGCAGAGTCCGGCTTGTACTTGGTGTGTGGCCGGGCCAGATGGCAGCCTGCATACCCAGCTTACTCTTGGGCCCACTTAGACGTGCTGGTAGGAGGCCCACATCCCACCAGCAGGAAGAGTGTGCAAGCTGGGAGGGATGGTCCATTATAGGCCCACATCCTGGGGCACTCCCATCTCCATGTGCTTTCACTCTTCCACTATGGAGTTTTCGATGAGGGGGATCCTGTCTAGTGAAGAGATCCAGGCTTCTCTTTATTTGTGTTCATTTGTTTAGCAATGACTGCTACCAAACATGAAGTGGAACTTGGGGAATCCTGTGGAAGAAGGGAAGAAAAAATGGAAGGAACCACAGCTCTGGTCATGAGCACTGCAAGAAAACCTACAGAATCAATCAACCTACAGGGGTGCATAGAGTCTGAACTGTCAACCAGAGAGCATGATGGGACAGACCTAGGCCCTCTGCACATGTGTAACAGTTGTGTAGCTCTTCAGTGGGTCTCCTAAAGCAGGAGCATGGGCTGTCTCCGACTACATTGCCTGCCTTTGGATCGCTTTCCTCCAACTGGGCAGCCTTGTCTAGCCACAATAGAGGAAGATGTGCCTAGTCTTACTGCAACTTGATATGCCAAGACTGACATCCATGGGAGGCCTCCCCTTTTCTGAGGAGAAGAGGAGGGGGGATGAAGGAGAGGTAAGGTGAGAGTGAGGGACCAGGAGGAAAAGAGGGAGGGGAAGCTGCAGTGAGGATGTAAAGTAAATAAATAACTAAATAAAATAAATGTTGATGAATATTAATATTCATTCATGTTATTAATAAAGCTTAATTGCTTCTTAATCAGCAGCTTTCCCAAATAGCCACACATCAAGACTATGATTTATTCAAAAGCTAAGTACAGAGCTGAGAGTAAAATCTAATCTACTACTGTACTATTAATTTACCTTCCACCCATTCAAAGTCTCCAATACTTGCAGTTATTATCTTCTCTGGAGCCTGTCATTTCTCCTTCCCTCCTACATCTCTCTCCTTGTGATTTTTCTCTCTGGACTCCCTCACCCCCGAACTGCCCACCTTGGCCCTGCCTCCTTCTCCCTTCGCAGCCCCGTGTCAGCAATTTTATTATCCAATCACGGATAATTTGAGAGGCAAGAATTACAAATGTCATTTTGGGTAGTGTGAGTGTAAAAGACAGCAAACAGACCTCCGGGAGCAAAATAATTAACATTAGAATACATAGCACCAGACCAAACCCCAACACAAATAAGTCAAATAAGACTTTAGCTGAAGGGCTATGTGGTTGCCTGGCATTTAGAAGCCTCTAGGTCAGTGGTTCTCAACCTGTGGCTCATGACACCTTTAGGTGTTGAATGACTCTTTCAGGGCGTCAGCTTATCAGATATCCTGCATATCAGATATTTACGTTATAAGTCATAACAGTAGCAATGTTACGGGTTTGAAGTAGCAACAAAATAATTTTATGGTTGAGGTCACGACAACATGAGGAGTTGTATTAAAGAGTGGCGGCATTGGGAAGGCTGAGAAACAGCGCTCTAGGTAAATATGGACTATCATTATCATTGTAGTAAAGAAGGTGAAGTATGGAAAGGAGAATTAGGAGAGGAAATCCTAATTTGTACCACCAGTCTTTGTAAGTAGTCTAAGTAGACAAGAGTCTACACAGGTGGCTCTAAGACAGCATAGAAGGACTGAGTGGAGCTTGCCCAGTTGTCTTCCCAAACATGCCCTATGGTTCTTTCCTTGACTTGAAGTAAGTGAGGGGTAGAGTGGGAGAGAAGCCAGAGAAGTCGCTACAGATGACTTGACTACATTGTAAAAGATGCCTGTGTAAAGTCAAGGTTCTGCTAAGGCTTCCACTGCTTACTGAAGTGCCTGAGGCTATCTGTCCTTGTGTTTGTGAAGCAGGTGTGCATTTATGGGTTTCTGTATGATGGAGGTACGTGTGTGTGTGTGTGTGTGTGTAAAAGCACGTACGCTGAGTGTGTGGAGGCCGGAAGTTGACATCAGGTGTCTTCCTTGATTGCTGACCACTTTTTTTTTTTTAACTGAGACCAGACCTTCTTTAGCTATTTGGCTTTCCCTGAGGATTCTGGATCCTGTCTCTCTCCCCAGTGTTGGGATTACAGGGAAGCCCACCCAGCTGTTTACGTGAATTCTCTAGGGGTCAGAACTCTGATCCTCATGTTCATGCAGCAAGCAAACTGAGCGAACTCTCCAGAACCTGTATTTCTTAAGATATTTTCAAGCCAGGTATAGTGGTACATGCCTATACTTTCATACTCAGGAGCCTGAGGGAGGGAGACTGAGTTCAGGGCGAGTGTGGACTATAATATTCTCTCCCTGTGTCTCTGTCTCCTCCTCTCCGCTCCCTCCCCCCACATTTGTAGTTTATTCCTCTCTACCTACTTCAACACTTTGTTAATAGTTTCTTCTTCTTCTTTCTTCTTCTTCTTCTTCTTCTTCTTCTTCTTCTTCTTCTTCTTCTTCTTTCTCAGACAGGGTCTCACTATTTAACCCTGAGTGTCTTGTTGTTCCTTAATTAGACCAGGCTGGACTCAAACTCACAGAAACCTGCCTGTCTCCGCATCCAGAGTACTAGGATTAAAGGTGTGTGCCATCACACCCAGCTATTAAGACTGTCTTGATACCCTCACCCCAGCTGATGTAAACTTCATCTAGGCTAAAATTAACTCTTTCCAAGACCAGCTTATTCGTGAGGTAATTTTTTTCCTCTCCCAAGGTTGGCAATAAAGAGTTGTTCTGCTATTAAGCCAGCCAGCAGAGTACACCCAGAAAGCCTTAGAAGCCACGGTAAGTGAAATTCTCAAGCAGGCTGTCAAAAGCTTCGACTCAGAGATAGAAGAGCAGACCAAAAAAACCCCTAGAATTTTAAAATCACGTTGCCCCCTCCTGACCTCTCTGTGAAGCAGTTGCAGCATCCTCTTATCCCAAGAGGAGGAATTTGTTAATCGTAAACAAAAATATGATGATTAAAGAGATGTCGAGAATAGGAATAATGAAAAAGTGTTTTTAAATGTTCAAAGAAAGCGTCTCTGTGGCACAATCGGTTAGTGCGTTTGGCTGTTAACCGAAAGGTTGGTGGTTCAAGCCTACCCAGGGACAATAAAAAGTGGTTTTCTTCTAAAACAACTTTTTTTTTCAAAGAATTTAAAGATGGACTACTGGGAATTGTTCAAGAGCACCACTAGCATGCAGTCCCAACCCCCCCCCCCCAATCTCAGAAGAGTTGCTGGTTCCCCTCCTCCAACACAGAGCTTTTTAATTAGGTTTCTTTCCGTGAATACCATGCCCCCCCCAAAACAAAACCAAACCAAGCAAAACAAAAAGCCGGGGCTTGGTGGTGCACACCTGTAGTCCCAGAGCTTGGGGAGGCAGAGGCAGAGGCAGAGGCAGAGGCAGAGGCAGAGGCAGAGGC
>NW_026592439.1:658106-687894 GCF_907164565.1 Psammomys obesus | reverse complement strand
GAAGAAGAAGAAGAAGAAGAAGAAGAAGAAGAAGAAGAAGAAGAAGATTATTAGTATTTTTCGACGTGATTATACATCCACATAGAAGCAGTTTTCCATCCATGCTTCCTGGCTCATTTCTCTCATCGGCTTATGCATTTCCAAAGTGACCAGGATACTGTTGGGGTGTCGTAGCCCCAGAAGCGAGCCTAGCTCTGTGACCTGCTCTACACTCACCAGTTCCCTTTTCTCTGTGGAAAGCAGCCTGAATGTTCTGCCCTGACAGCAGTTTTCCCTGAGCTGAGGCAGACTGACTAGAAAGCAGCTGACCACCATCCAGAGATACCGAGCTGACCACAAGGAACAACTACTACCTTCATAGATTATTACTCATTACTGCATAGACTAGTAAGTAACTTATCCACGCTTGTAACAAAATCACTCCCATAAACTTTACATGTTATTATATAGCACTGAGTACTATGGCCAGAGACATTTGTGTCTCCCATTTAAAACAAAATCCTTTTATCTCTAACCTCATACTGAGTATTCTCAGAAGGCCAAACACCTCTCTATGTGTGACAGCGTGTCTTTCCTATGTGAACACATGTAAGTTTCCCCTTGCTTTCTTTTTCCAGAAGAATATTGATCTGAGGATGTCTCCATTGCTCTCCTTATTTGTTTATTTATTTGTAATTCAGCAAAGCTATTGAGAAGTTAAAAAACTTAGAGTTAATTCCTGGGCTCAGACAAAATCACCAGATCACATTCCTTTCAGAGCAGAGAACCTGCAACCTCAGGGTTGCAGATAAACCTCAGGGTGTGACTGGAGTCACATAGCCCCTAAGAAAGCCCACAGGATGTGCTATCCTTCCCCGCCTCCTCTACAGCCTAACCTACATGTAACAGGGCAGTACCAGAGGTCAGATGTCTCCCAGATAGCCAGGCCTGACCATTTGTGGTCTTGGCACCTAAAAACAGACCAATCATTTTAAAGGTCAGATTCCCTAGAGACCCTCTTAGCCAATCTTGTGACGCCATCTCCGCTTGTGTTTTGTCCCTTTATAAACCTTGTTCTCCTGGAGTGGGGGGTTTGGGGGGGTGTCACTTGCCTCTTTGTCTTTGTAAAGGGCGGCCATCTAGCTTGAGCTTGTAATAAAAGACTCTCGTGTGTTTTCAATGGAGTTAATTCCTGTTGGTCTTTTGGGGGCTCATGAAGTGGGTTTAACACTATCTCCACTCTTATCTCCTACTTGTGCTTAGTAGCTTTGCCCTCCTCATCAGCTGTGCCTATCGGATTTGGTACACTTCAGTGATGGGCTCAGGGCTACTGGAGAGTGAATGTGTCCTCACTACTAGAGGCAATGATGTCAGGGAGGCTGTGGAGTAGGTTAAGGAGTTTGGCCAGGGCACAGACTTCACTGACTGCCTCTATGATCACTTCTAACTCTATCTATCCTGTGTAAAGCAAACTGCTTGGGTTATGAGCCCTGAAGATCTTTGAGGCAAAGTCAGTAAATGAAGTTAAGAAATTTGAAAATGTGCCACTATTCATTTGACCCAACAATCTCTATTGAATTTTGAGTTTCCCATTTTATTTTCTCATCTTCTAAATCATATCACACAGTCCTGCTCTCTTTATGATATGTGACCACATCAGAATTCTTTGGCAGTTTCTGGTATAGGTAACTTTTTTTTTTCACTTTTTTATTGATTCTTTGTGAATTTCTCATCTTGCACCCCAATCCCAGTCAGCTCCCCATCTCTTCATATCCACCCTTTGCCCTTGCAGCCTCCTCCCCAAAAGAAAACAAAGAATAAAAATAAAACAAACAAACAAAAAATCTTGCCATGAAAGCTGGAGTGTGTCACAGTGTGTCACACCTTTCTTCCCAAGCAGTGTTACTTCCAAGTGTTCATTGCAATGAGTCATTGGTCTAGTTTGAGGCCTCTGGCTTCTGCGACACTATAAATACTGGATCCTCACTGGGACTCCTCTCAGATATCCTGTTGTTGCTGTGTGTCATGGAGATCCTGCAGCTCTGGATCTGCAGGGACCATCATGATGAGCTCCAGCAGTTCACAGATGGGGTAGATATTAGGGTGAGCCAACTCAGAGCCCAATATCTGGGCCTGGGTGGGTGGAAGCTAAGTTGGTCAGCCTGCCAGCTGTCCTGTGCCAGAGCCACCAAGGCCATCTCTCCAGCTCTCATGCCAGCTCGCCTATGCCCCACCCCCACCAGGCTGAGCTCTTCTGTGCTTCCCAGACAAGACGCAGGCAACTCACCTGAGTTCTGCAGCTGGTAAAGGGCAGCCAGGTGACTATCTTGTTCTCTTTAGAATTTTCCCTATTTTCTGTGATTTCAAGTGATCTTTATAATGAAAAGAATGTCATACAATGGTTCTATTTCTTATTCTAAGTCACATAATCCCATATTTTTATTTCCATAGTCAGACCTAACTTCTCATATAAAATAATCTTACCTTCTTGACTTATAAGGTCTGAGTTGGTGTACCTCCTATTTGTTTACATAGGAACCCACACTTTCACTAGCATTAAAGTGACAGCACATTGTAGATATGGTCTTTGTGTGAACATTATCGACATGTGATTTTATTTTCCAGTAGGCCCAGTAGACAATGTAATGTCCTCCTTGTTATAATCCACTTACATGTTTCATAGCAAGGTTTTGGTCAAGCAACTGCAGATACATAAGATTACAGTAGGACTGAAAAATTCCTATCACTCCTGTAAATAGCACAAATGTATTACTCACACATTTGCAGTGACCTTGGTGCAATTAAACCTACCACACTGTCAGTCCTATGGACCATATGCTTGTACAGCAGACAGTAGTTGGTAATAAGTGTGATGCTGGCTAATGTATTTACTGCACTATAGTTTTTGCTCATTGTTTTAGTATTTTTGTTACACTTGTTAAGTAGTTCTGCTATCAACAGCCAAGTAGTATGCAGAGTGTAGCAACAGCTACTCATCTCTTGGGTCAAGTTTCTTGAGTACATTGTTCTTCTCTTGTGTTAGATCTAACCCATTATATTGTTCACTGTGGACCGAGGAACGATAAGCTAACACACACACATTGTAGACGCACGTACACACATAACATAGACATGTAGTCAACTATACTATTTAGGCTTGTAAAAGCACGTTTTAAAGGACGTTCAGCAATGGTGAAATTTCCCAATTGTACATTTCTGAGAAATTATCCTGATGGTTAAGTAACATGTGCCTATTTTACTCTCTGTGTTCAGTGTAGCTCAATAGCTGAGGTTCAAATTCAGGGCCTCACACCACAAGCAGTGCCCTACCTCTGAACAGTTCCTTCAGTCATAGAGAGGGAGGCTAGAGGATGTGCTACTAACACAAGAATGCTGTTACATGAACAAAATAGCCCATCATGACAAGCTCTAATCTGTATATAGCAAGAACCTAGAAACTATATGTCAAGAGAGCGCATCATTGAGTGCAACCAGGATTCTTTAGTGAGATAGCTTACTGTAGTTAATTGCATGCTTAGACCCTGTCCCTAACCCCTATTAGGCCTTCTCATCTGTGAAGAGACAGGGCAGCTCCCTCTGTCCTGTAAGCATCTTGAGCTAAAGCGAGCCTAGTTACAGTTTCAGCAAGTACAGGACTAAACCCACATCCTGCAGAGGTCAGGCAGAGGCAACAGTGAAGCCACTGGGGTCATTTACATGGTGGTGTCACACTACCCTCGTGTGGACAATGTGTGGAACTTGTTTTGAGCATTGAGTTTTCTTTCGTTCCTTTGTAAAAGGTACCTGGGTACTTTTAGTACATCGAGAACCTTGGTAATATTGAAAGTGTGTGTGATGGCTATTCTTGATGTCAGCTTGACCACATTTGGAACTAAAAACCTCCAGATGGAGGGCGCATGTGTGAAAAATTGTTTTGCTTAATTGGAAATAGGAATATCTCTTTCTAATCTGGATCTTTGAGTTAGGAACACACACACACACACACACACCTCAAGGACAGAGGACATACCTTTAATTTGGGGTATACCTTCTGCTGGAAGCCTGTAAAAGATATGGCAGAAGGAAACTGCTGCTCTTTGGTCATTTTGCCTTCACCTTGCTAGCACATCCATTCCTTAAATGGCATTAGAACATACTTCTTCAGGATTCCAGCATCTACTGAAGACCAGCTGAGACATCCAGCTTTGTGAACTGAGCATCTATTGGATTCTGGGACTTTACAGTCAGAGCCAGCCATTGTTAGATTAGCTGGGCCACATCCTGTAAGTCATTCTAATAAACCCCACATATATTTTCATCATGTAAGTTCTGTTAGTCTAGAGAACCCTGACTAATGTAAATTTTGGTACCAGATGTGGCTCTAGAACAACAGAAGTATCAGGATGAATCTTTTAAGTATCTGGAAGAGGCTTTCCAATTTGCCAACACCTACAGCTACTGAAACCTCTCCAGTCCCCCTCTTGGGATGTCAGAGAACACTGAAAGCCCATGGTGTGATCTATTTTACAAGCTTAAGGAGATGAATGCATTTGATTGTCCTGATTTATCAGTTGTGACTAACAATGGATTTGTTGACCCTTTATATGAAACTTTTGACATTTTAGGGGAAAATGATGATGCTGGTTGGTTGTTCTTAGCTTCTCTAGATAAATTTACAAAGAATAGAGATGAGTTCTGTGATAAAATTAACCAACTTTTAGCATCTAAGAAAATCGTGAAAGACAACAGTGAACTTAATGATAAAATTGACCAGCTCTAGATGTATATAAACTATCTAAAGCAGCAGTTCTCATGATTCCTAAAGCTCTGATCCTTTACTTCAGTTCCTCATGGTGTGGTGACCCCCACCCATAAATTATTTTTGTTGCTAACTTCGTAACTGCAATTTTGCTACCATTGTGAGTGGTAACATAAATATCCATGTTTGCCCATGCTCTTCTTGGGGTCATAATCCATAGGTTGAGAACCACTGATGTAAAGGCTTCTAATTGTGCTCCACCAGCCATAGAGGTCAGGTTACAGACAATTAAAACCATAAGCTTGACTGAATTAAAGTGAAAGTTCAAGTTCCAGCCCGGGAGTGTGTCAGTGGTTAAAGAAAGAGCACCAATTGACAAAGAACAGGATCCTGTAACCTGGGATGGCTGTGTGGGGAGGAACCCATTGAAGGTGAGAACTTTGAACCCTCGGATTGCCCAGGGTTTATCTTACCCGAGGAAGCAGTACCCTCGACCCCACCCCTTGAAGTATTGCCTTTCACCTGAGGAAATTAAAACTTCAAAGTCTGCTAAACCAGCAGCGACTTTCTCTGAAGGAAATGCTAGGCAAGACAACACTGATGTCCTTCAGGGTCCACCAATAGTTGTCTTTAGACATACAGCCAGGCTCAAGGCAAAGCAGGCTCCCAGAAGGAAGGGAGAAAGCATAGCTGATGGGGAGGTATGCTACACCACTAAAGAGCTTAATGAGTTCTCTAATTCATTCAAAGAGAAGTTTGGGGAATGTGTGGGAATGGATTTTAAGGGTGTGGGATCATGGTGGGAAGGAACATAAAGCTGGATCAGGATGAATTTATGGAAATGGGCCTTCAGACTAGAGATTCTAGGTTTAATATGGAAGTTCTCACAGTTAAAAAAAAAACTGTCAAAAGTGTGTTTGAATGGTTGGCTGAAGCATTTGTCAAAAGATGGCCTACTGAAAAGGAGTTGGAGATGCCTGATATCCCTTGGCTTAGTACTGATGAAGGTATTTTAAGGCTCAGAGAATTTTTCAATTCTAGGGTGGATATGCTATGTAAAACTGCACAATGGGAAGGCCCAGAAGACATGCCCTTCACTAATCCTGTCAGATGCCAAATGGCGAGAGGGGTTCCAGCACATCTGAAGAGTTTTGTTGTTACCCCTTTCTTTGTACCAGACCTTAGGGTTAAGATGCTGCTGCTCAGTTGGATGAATTAAAGGCAATTGGGTTCCAGAGGTAGTTATTTTGTCAAACAAGCACCTATAACCTAATGGTGTTTTCCCTTAATCAGTTGACTGAGGAAAAGAAGACAGGAGCCTGGTTTACTAATGGTTCTGTACGTTATGCCAGTACTACCCAGAAATGGACAGCTGTAGCATTACAGCCCCTTTCTGGTATAACTCTAAGAGACACTGGTGAAGGGAAATCTTCACGGTAGGCAGAACTTTGGGAAGGACTCACGATATTACATTTTGTTTGGAAAAAGAAACGGCCAGATGTGCAATTGTAAACCTTTTCATGGACTGTAGGCAACAGATTGGCTGGACGGTCAGGGACTTGGAAAAAGCATAATTGGAAAATTGGTGAGAAAAACATCTGGGGAGGAAGTATGCAGATAGATCTTCCCAAATGGTCTAAGGATGTGAAAATAATTTTGTCCTATGTAAAGGCTTAGCAAAAGATGACTTCAGCTGAGGAGCAGTTCAATAATCAAGTAGATAGAATGACCCTTTCTGTGGACAGTCAGCCTCTTTCCCCAGCCATTTCTGTCATTGCCCAAAGGACCCATGAACAATGGCCCGTGGCTACATTCATGGGCCTGACAACAGGGACTTCCATTCACCAAGACCAACCTGGTTAGAGCTACTGTTGAGTGCCAGATATGCCAACATCAGAGACCAACACTGAGTCCCAGATATGGCATCATTCCTTGGGGTGACCAGCCAGCGACCTGGTGGCAGATTGACTACATCTGACTACTTCTTCCATGGAAAGGGCACTTTGTCCTTACAGGAGTAGATACTTATTCTGGTTTTGCCTTTCTTTAACATAATGCTTCTGCAAAGCCCACCATCTGTGGACTTACAGAGCAAGGAACACTTCACAGTCAGAGAATGCGACAATGGGCCCATGGTCATGACAGTGGTCATGGAATCCACTGGTCATTACATGTGCTCCAGCATCCTGAATCAGATGGCCGGATAGAAAGATGCAAAGGCCTTTTGAAGACATAGTTACAACACCAACGGCTAGGGCAGAGTTCTGCAGAAGGCGGTATATGCTTTGCATCAATGTCAAATATAGGGTACAATTTCTGCCATAGCCACAATCCATGGGTGCCGAGTCACGAGGTGTAAAATGGAATAGTTCCAGTCACTATCACCCCTAGTGACCAAATTTTTGCTTTCTGTTTCTGTGACCTTGGTCTTTTTTATTCTGTTTTTTTTTTTCATTATTATTTTAAAAATTTATTTATTTTTTTATTCATTACAGTTTATTCACTCTGTATCCCAGCTGTAGCCTCCTATCTCATCCTCTCCCAATCCTACCCTACCTCCCTTATCTCCTCCCATGCCCCTCCCCAAGTCCACTGATAGGGGAGGTCCCCCTCCCCTTCCATCTGACCCTAGCCTATCAGGTCTCATC
This sequence comes from Psammomys obesus, assembly GCF_907164565.1. Taxonomy (NCBI): domain Eukaryota; kingdom Metazoa; phylum Chordata; class Mammalia; order Rodentia; family Muridae; genus Psammomys; species Psammomys obesus. Next base: position 680,508 of record NW_026592439.1, on the reverse strand, counting down.
AGGACTGGCTGCATTATCTTCCTCTGTGGCCTGGTAAGGCTGCTCCTCATTCAGAGGGAGGTGATCAAAAAGCCAGCCACTGTGTTCACGTCAGAGACAGTTCCTGTTCCTCTTACTAGGAAGCCCATTTGGAGACTGAGCTGCCATGGGCTACATCTGTCCAGGGGTTCTAGGTTATCTCCATGCATGGTCGGTTCTTGGTTGGAGTATCAGTCTCACAAAAGACCCCTGGGCCCAGATATTTTGGTTCTGTTACTCTCCTTGTGGAGTTCCTGTTCCCTCCAGGTCTTTCTATCTCCCCCTTCTTTCATAAGATTCCCTGCACTCAGCCCAAAGTTTGGCTATGAGTTTCAGCATTTGCTTTGATACCTTGCTGGGCAGAGTCTTTCAGAAGTCCTCTGTGGTAGGCTCCTGTCCTGTTCCATGTTTTCTCCCTCTTCTGATGTCCATCCCATTTGCCTTTCTGAGTGAGGACTGATCATCTTACCTAGGGTCCTTCTCCTTGCTTAGCTTCTTTAGGTGTACAGACTTTAGTATGTTTATCCTATATTATATGTCTAATATCCACTTATAAGTGAGTATATACCATGTGTGTCTTTCTGCTTCTGGGATACCTCACTCAGGATGATCTTTTCTAGTTCCCACCATTTGCCTATAAATTTCATCATTTTCTTGTTTTTAATTGCTGAGTAGTATTCCATGTGTAAGTGAACCACAATTTCTGTATCCATTCCTCAATTGAGGGACATCTGGCTTGTTTCCAGATTCTGGCTATTACGAATAAAGCTGCTACAAACAACTTGAGCATCTTTTGGATATATGCTTAGGAGTGATATAGCTAGATCTTGAGGTAGCACTATTCAAATTGTCTGAGAAAGCACCCATTATTATTATTATTATTATTATTATTATTATTATTATTATTACTTACAATTTATTCGCTTTGTATCCCAGCTGTACCCCCTCCCTCATCTCCTCTGGTCCCACTCTCCCTCCCTCTTCCTCCCCTATGTCTCTTCCCTAGTTCACTGATAGAGGAAGTCCTCCTTCCCTAACCTTAATCTTAAATTTTGCTGGCCTAGAAGTTTTGGTTCCTGGCTCCTGTCAGGAGCCACAGTAAACATTCCCTTGAACTGGAAGCTCAGACTTCCCTCTGGCCACTTTGGGTTTCTAATGCGCTTAAACCATTAGGCTAAGAACAGAATAACAGTGTTAGGAGTGGTGACTGATCCAGATTATCAAGGGGAAATTGGATTGCCTCTCCACAATGGAGGTAAGAAAGATTGTGTCTGGAGTGCAGGAGATGCTTTAGGGAATCTCTTGGTGCCACTCTCTTGGTGCTGTGATGACCGTCACTAGGAAACTTCGGCAGCCTGATCATGCAGGATGATGAAGGGCACAGACCCTTCAGGAATGAAGGTCTGGGTCACTTTTCCACGAAAAGAGCCAAGGCCTTCTGAGGTGTTTGCCAAGAGTGGAGGAAATACAGAATGGGTAGTAGAGGAAGATAGTTATAAATACCAGCTAAGGCCATGTGACCAGTTGCAGAAACAAGGATTTATAGTAGATACTGGTGTTTCTGCTCTATTTTGTTAAGAATGTGTTTGTATAGATATTTGTGTTTTCTTTTCTCACTTTCTTTGTTACACACTCTAAATCAATTAAGAGACTACCAACAATTAAGTTTGAGGTACCAAAAGACAATACAATGTCAAGGGACATTGCCATCTATTCTAAATTTATGTGTTTTTGGTTGTATGGGCATAGTTATATCATGTTAGGCGTAACTATGATCTAGTTAAATATGTAATGTGTTTAGGATTGTATGTGTGACAGTTATAGTATGTTTAGGCATAATTATGACCTGGTTATTGTCTTCATTTGAAAATTAATCATAACAAGGAGATACAATTGTTTGTCAAGCTGACAAGGCGTGGACCTGGGATGACTCTTCTTGGTTGTCTTCTAGACAACTTGATTGCTTGTCATCAGCTTTACTACATCTAGAACTAAAACTCCAGATGGAGAGAACACCTGTGAGGGCTTTTTATTTATTTTTTTTCTTAATTTGAAGTAGGAAAATATACTTCTAATCTGGGTTTTTGAGTTAGGCACACATTCACACAGACACACACAGACACACAGACACATATACACACCTTCAGGATTCCAGCATGTCCTGAAGACCAGCTGAGACATCCAAGTTTGTGGACTGAGCAACTGATTCTTGGACTTTCTGTTCACAGCCAGCCATTGTTGGAGAGAACCCTGACTAATACGTTGTGTTTAGTGTATTAGATGTTTACCAAGAGTCTGGGGGCCAGTGGTTCTCAACTGGATATTTTGCCCATTTGGCAAAACCTAGTAATATCTGGGGACGCTGATGTTTTTCATTGCTGGGGTTCAAATTCAGAGTCTCACACCATAAGTGCTGCCTGATGTTTGAATAGTATCTTCAGTCACAGAGAGGGAGGCCAGAGAGTGTGCTAATGGCAGCTAGTGGGTAGAAAGCAACTATGTTGTTAAATATGTCATGACAAAAACTTGCCTTAGGCCAAATGTCAGTCAAGAAGTCTGGCTCCAGATTTCTCTATGATGGGAATTTGGGGGAAATTCAGAGAAGGGGATTACTGTGGTAGTGACAAAAATCAAACCCTCTTTAGACATAATTCTATCCTCTGTAAGGAGGGTGGATCCCAGGTTTTAGTGGAGGGAGAGGTCCTGGGTTCACTCTTGTCCACTCTCTTAGGGAAGCAAAACCTCGTAGCTCATCCCACCAAAGCAGCTTCCTTGGTTGTTCACAGAGAAGGCTGTGGAGATGTGGGCTGTAAGACATGTCTAGCCCCACCGCTATACTAAGAAATGCAAAACAGAAGAGAGCCTTTCCTGGTCGCTTGACTATGTTTTATTAAATTCACAAAAGTAAAAGTACAAACACACTAGTAATCCTAGTAATCGGATGGCTGAATTAGGGGATTGGGAGTTCAAAGGTGACCTGGGCTGCATAGAAAGTAGGAGAATGATAAATTGTAGGAGGAGGGAAATGAGGATCCAGTGTCTTCTCTGAAAGCATGTGCATCCTGTCGCCACCACACACAGGCTGTGTGACTCCTAAAGAAGCTGCAGACTCCACCCAGGCATCAGAGCTTTAGTCTCTTAAAACCGAGAATGGATCTGTTCCTCCTGACTTCTGTAGAATTCAGATATGCCCAGTCAAAAGAAAACAACACTGGAAGAACAACAAGGGGAATTCTGACACTGTAGTCTTTTCTTTAATACTGTCAGCCTGAGGGAAAGGTGAGCTTGACTCACTCGGGACCATTCGGGGAAGACTAAAGTACACAAGTATAGTACTGGAAAGGGTTCTCTTCCGGGCATGGGACTGCAGAAGAAAAAAAAATAAAAGGCCAACCATTGTCAGATGGGCAGCTAGAAAGACTGCCTCTAATAGTCCCCATCCTCAGTGAGGTGTGGAGCCTAGGGATTCAGGGAAGTTTGGGGATAGAATCTCATTCTCTTTGGTTTCTACATCTCCATCAAGTTCAACCACAGGAAAAACCCAAGGGTTAGGAGCTGATCTTCTAGAGCCATCTGAATTGCAGTAAATGAATGAGAGCTTGTAACTCCACGCTCTATACATGCTTGTAAGTAGCTCTGTGTTGTAAGCAGCTCTATGGTTTTCAGAATAGACAGCTAGTCTTCCAGACATGATATGGTTGATGCATACATCATAGCAGCTGTTGTTTTCTATATAACATGTGCACAAGACTGAGCCAGTCAAAATTCCATCATGGAGAGCAGGAGCCCTATCTTTAGCTGATGAGTTGTCCACATTTGATGGCTGCTGGGAGATGAGTTACTTTTCTTTAGAGCATGTGAGCACTGGTAGACTGCCCATGCCCAACTGGATGACCTCATACCCATTCTCATCGGGTAAGCACTAACTGGACTCAGAGGGCTACTGATAATAATAATAATAATAATAATAATAATAGTAATAATAGTAAAGAGGGCATGGAGTCAGAAGGGAAATAGGTTGGTGGGTTCTTTGAGGAATTGTAGGAAGGCAGTTAGGGTGAATAAGATCAAAATATGTTGTTACATTACATCTTCAAAGAATTAAAAAAAAATCTTTGGTCTGAGATTAAACAAGGGAATGTAGTGAACATTTTTTGATCTGCCCAGCACCTAAGTCTCGCTTCTGTTTGGGGAACTTTCTAATTTATAACAGGTGGAGTCCACCAGCCACTTCAAAATAGAAGCTTCCAGATAGCAAATTTGTAGTCTCCCTTGAGGTGTATGATGTGCACATATGACCTAGGGTTGGCCATTCTGGAGTATCAAATGTTTCACTAGAAGCTAAAGATGAAAAGATGAAGGAGGGTGTAGTTATTTTTGTCATGGAAAATGCAACAGTAACGACTGCTATTATCACGTTACTAAGTGCAGAAGCAGCAGCAGGCAGGGGTGGAGTCTATGCCTAGGTTGAAGACAATGGTCACAAAATAGTGGCACCCAGCATCACTGTCCCTAGAGTAGCTTTACGAGTTTGACTATGGTCCTAGCTACAGCCTGTTCTTCCTTTATTCTCCTTGCTTTCAAAGAAAATGTGATGGCTATTCTTGGTTGTCAACTTGATGGCATTCATCTGGGATGAATGACAATCCAGAACTGGAGGGCACACTAGTGAGAGATTATTTTTACTTAGATGAATCTATTCTATTCCAGACTTTTGAGGTAGGAAGATTCACACCTTTGACCCAGACCTTGAGGTGGGAAGATACAAGTTTAATCTGGTCCACAGCTTCTGCTGGAAACCTATATAAAAACATGGCAGAAGGAAGCTTTTGCTCTTTGCCTGGTCGCCCTCACCTTGCTAGCCCATCCATTCCTTCACTGGCATTAGCACATACTTCTTTGGTATTCCAGAATCTATGGAAGACCAGCTGAGACACCCAAGTTTGTGGACTGAGCAACTACTGGATTCTTGGATTCTGGCTGCTCATAGCCAGCCATTGTTAGATTAGCTTGACTGAAGCCTGCAAGTTATTCTAATAAATCCCCAGGTATGTATGTATGTATTTATGTATGTATGTATGTATGTATGTATGTATGTATGTATGTATGTATGTATGTAGTCATATTCATTCTATAAGTTCTGTTGCTCTAGAGAACTCTAATAAAGTTTTTCGGAATATCCTAGTAGTTATTTGACCCAACTGACATATTTTCAATAGGTTTCTATCTTACATAAAATCAAAGCAGATGCTGAGACTTATGGCCAACTGTTGGGCAGAGTGCATGGAATCTTATGTAAGAAGTGGGAAATAGTAAGATCTGGAGAGGACAGATCCCTAACCCTAACCCCACAAGGAGAGCAACAGAACCAGAAAATTTGAACATAGGGGTCTTCCCAGAGACTCATACTCCAACCAAGTACCAGGCATGGAGATAACCTAGAACCCCTGCACAGATGTAGCCCATGGCAGCTCAGTGTCCAAGTGGGTTCCATAGTAATGGGAAGAGGGACTGCCTCTGACTTAATCTGATTGGCCTGCTCTTTGATCACCTCCCCCTGAGGAGGGAAGCAGCCTTACCAGGCCACAGAAGATGACAATGCAGCCACTCCTGATGTGATCTGATAGACTAAGATCAGAAGGAAGGAGAGGAGGACCTCCCTTATCAGTGGACTTGGGGAGGGGCATGCGTGAAGAAAGATGTGGGAGGGTGGGATCGGGAGGGGAGGAGGGAGGGGCTTATGGGGGGAGACAAAGTGAATAAAGTGTAATTAATAAAATAAAATTTTAAAAAAATCCAAAGTTAGCTTTGTGGATTATAATTAGGAATCCCTTTTACAGAATTTAGCACCACAAAATAGGATACACAGAAGAACAGGACTTACACTGTAAATTGTTTAAATACAGAAAGGTACAGGGCAATGGGAAATCAGAGTTCTTAGCTGGGTAGATGGTGTTCTTTGTTATGCAAGAATACAACAGGGTTTTTGTATGTATATGTAGGTGGACGTAGTGAGTGTGTGTGTGTGTGTAGGCACCAGAGAAGGATGTCAGCTTCTTCCTCTGTCACTCTCAGACGTTTCTGTCTGGCTGGGCTGACTAGCTGCCAGGGTCACAGGACCTGTCTGTGTCTGTGTTATAGGCATGCTCAGCCATGCCCATCTCTCTACATGGATACTCGGAGTTTGAATTCAGATACTCATGGTTGCAAAGCAAGTACTATTATCCACTGAGACCTCTCCCCAGCTCCAAAATGGTTATTTTTTTTTTTAAATAGTTGACTAAGTTGTGCAAGAATGGCGGTAGGTTGAAAGACAGCCTCTCTGAGGGCAGACAACATGAAGACTTTACATATGAGCTTATGTAAAGTCTTTTGGACTTTGTGTACGGAGAATTTTTCTGCCTGCATTCTGTTATCTGTGTGATTGAACATCCAATCATTTGAAACTGTTTGATCAAAATAATTTAATTTTCTATTTGAATTAAATTTTACACAGAGGTAACAGTTTGATAAGAAGTTCCTGGTAGACTTGCAATTCCACAGAAGGCCTAGGCTAAAAAAATGGCCTCAGAACCAACAAAGGGAGAATCTTAAGAATCCAGGGTTTTGCTCAAGGCAGTAAATAGAGAACTTAGACTCAAAAGTCCCTTGGAGAAGTGAAAAACCTCCCTGGAACAAGTTCCTCTCAGTATCCCAGGTTACTTTGTAACAGTGTTACAAAACACTTGCTTACTTGGATTTAAGCAGAACACTGCTTGCCAGAACTATCCATTGAAGAACTTGGGATGGTTTCCATTGTATCTCTGAAAGCTTAGAGACTTCAAAGTCATCTTCAGTCTATTGACTTATTAGCTTAAGTTTTGCAAATAAAATACTAGTTCTTTTATAGAATGATCTGAGACAACAAATAATTCATTCTTTATGCTTCATTCCCTTTTTAACCGGAGAGTGAAACTGAGGCACAGAGCCTCTTTTTTTTTCTTTCTTTTTTCTTTTTCTTTTTCTTTTTTTTTTTTTTTTTTTTTTTTTTTTTTTTTTTTTTTTTTTTTTTTGGTCTTTGGGTTCTGTTATCCAACCCAGCAAAGACTGCGCTGTCTGAACTCACATTATGCATTTTATCTGCTGCAGAAAACATGGATCTCTGCTCTGTGTCGGCATCAGCTGCAGAGCAGGTTACACGCGTGGAAATCCTCACTTCCACGCAGGTACTCCTGTGCATATCTATCTCCAGGAAACTGATTGGAGGAGGGTACAGACGTGCAGTTTCTGTCACAGAGAACTTGGGACATGGGGCCAAGTTCAGAAGTTTTGCTTCGTCTGTTTTTCTTCAAAAAAGTCCTTTCATGGGATCTATGGGTCAGCTCTCTGGTAGTGTCACACTGGCATAAACTGTGGTTGGATTTGTTTCCTGTGGGCAAAGAAGTTCATGAGTGATGGAACAGAGGAGAGACGTTTCACAGACAGTGAACAAAATGGCATTCTCTGGGGGAAATCATGTGGCATACATAGCATTATGCTCAGAATCTGTCACTGTCTGGACAGGTCTCCAAATAGGGGTATAGCTGCAAATAGGGGTATAGCTCTCTTCTAAGTGTGAGTGTACCATCAGGGAAATAAGAGATTTGTCCCTGTTATCTAAAGACTGGCCTTCTCCTTCCCTGTCCTCCTCTTTCCTCTTCTCCACTAACACTTCTCCTTTGGAAGAAATTCATTTAAATCAGGGTGTCTGCTATGCCCTGCTCTGTGCTGAAAGACGTTATCCTCTGAAACTAAGCCAACAAAAATCTCCCTTCAAGTTGCTCTCTTAGGTATTTTGGTCACAGTAAGATAAAAATAGTTAACAGACTTCCTATGAGGTGAGGAGAGTCAAAGAAAAAAAAAAAAAAGACAGAGCTCACATCATGGTAGATAGGAAACGGTAAAAGAAGGAATAGCCAAAACAGCCAGTAGATAGTTGCTCTCAGCTTGTGAGCTGGAATGAAGGGTTTTGTGTAAGTCCTAACTAATCACGGCTACAGATGCTCCTTGCTACTTGTGTCAGCTGGACCACTCTCTCCTCCACAGCTCACCAACGTGTTTCACTTCACCTTTACTCAAAAATAAAATAAATAGCAGCAACCTCCCCCCCCGGCCCCGGCCTCTTCTCTGCCTCTTATCAGATATTCAGCGAGGAGGGGCAGAGATACCTCACCTGAATAGACTCTGGTGCAGGCTCTGTGGCATCCACATAGATGGTCGTGCAGGGTTCCCAATCTGTCAGGGCATCATCGAGGTTCTTCTTTAGAGGCTACAGGAGAAGCAAAGAAAACAGATTAGCTGAGCAGAAAGCTGGGGCACATCCAGCTTGGCCCCACAGAAAAGCAGTCCAAGTTCAAAACCTCATTAGCCACTTCCTCTAACTTCCTCCCTGGTGAGAATTCTCCCAGTCTTTCCCGAAGCTCACTCTATCAACTCCCTGCCTGAGTTATATCTTAGAGCTCACAATCTCCCAAGGCAACTTTGTCCCTCATTAGTGCTTAAAAAAAAAAAAAAGGAAAAAGTTTGTCAGCCAGGTGTGGCGGCAAGTACCTGTAATCCCAACACTGGGAGGCAGAGGCAGGGGTATCTCTGTGAGTTGGCGGCCAGCCTGGTTTACAAAGCAATTCCAGGACAGCTAAGGCTGTCTCAAAACAAAACAACAACAACAACAACAAAAAGATTGTCAAAATTGCCATACATTTCTTAGATACCACAGTTTGGAGAAAAAAAATTTAATTTAAGGAAGAATTTCTGATTAGGGACGAGAGGGGTGAGAAGCAGGTGAAAACAGTTCACTAATCGACTTTTATTCACAGATGCACTCCTTGCTTCTCTTGTTGGTTGGGGGAATTTTAGTGTGGCTTGGCCTAAATGTAGGGATAAAGGGTGGATTGAATAACTTAAGCTCTCTGTATTCAAATGGGAAATTTTACAAAAAAAGAGTGTACTAAAAATCAGCCAGAGCTGTATTGGGACTATGTTGTTGAATTTCTCTTTAGGATTCTTATCTAGGTATTAGGAGTCACTTCAAACACAGTTTTAACAATGTCCCACATTTTTGTTGCCTCAGTCTTCAGGGTCACTGACTTTCATGTCCCCAGGGATAGCACACTGGAGCAACCTCAGGTGTATAACGTATTTCTGCGTATTCTTTGTGGATGGGAGCCCTTGAGAAACAGCGGAAGGCAGGAGCCGTGATGAGCTCTGGAGTGGTTATCCTACCAGGTAACCGAAAGTTGTTTAATTTTCTATGTTATTACGTTTTGCTTTTTTGAGACAGGATTTCACTGTGTAGCCTTGGCTGGGCTGGAACTTGATATATAGACCAAACTGGCCTCCAATTCATAGAGATCCACTAGCCTTCGCCTTATGGGATTAAAGGCATTCACCATGACACCAGGCTGTTATTATGTTCTTTATAAAGATATTGCACAGCAATTATGGTGAAAATAAAAGAAATGCTAATTTTTGAATAAATTTCTGTTATTATTTTTATAATGATGTAATAATATAAGCATGATAAATAAAATGAAGGAAATTGTAAGCATGTGAGTAAGTTTGTACATATTGATATATAAAACAATGATAATGTTTTATATTTAAAATACATATAAATTAAGAAACAATGAAATAGAACATAAATCAAAATGCAAAATTATAGTGTAGTTAAAGTATTGTACTGGAGTACAATAAAATAAAAGAAACAAATGTGTTTTAAGAAGTCAGGGATATATTTTATACTTTCTGGGGTATCACTAAAAATAGAGAAAACACTTATTTAATTACTAATGCAACAGAGAATAAAGTGGAATAATAAAAATATAATTTAAAAAAGTCTCCATCAAAGAAACTACAGTCTCAGAGACTCTCACCAATAAGTTCTGCCAAATATATACAGGGGGAAATATGATCAGTTCTACCCAAACATTTCCACAGAATTACAGAAAGAAAATGCTGAATCATGGCTCCCAAAAGATATGCACCACCAGAGTCAGGGTGTATCGCTGCATGGAATTAAGGCCTCCCCCGATAAGGCCAGAACATCAAGGTGAGGCCACTAGATCAGAGTGGGCCCTGCACCCAGTGGGGGATGTCCTGACGGTGGGAAGGATAAGGCAGAGGCACATATGGGAAAGTTTCCTGGAGATGGAGGCAGAAATTATGGTGCAGTCACAGAGCAGCAGAAGTGGAAGGTTGCCTGGAACCATCAGATCACACACACTGAGGCAAAGAGTTCTCTCAACAGATTCCAGAGGGCTGGTGGTCCTGCCATATATCAGTTTCATTTTAGACCTGTAGTCTCCAGAACTGATGTAAACTAAATTCTGGTTGTTTAAACCACCAAGTTTGTAATGATTTCCTTGGGCAGCTTGAGGGAAAGAATACAAGCCTTCAACCGTTTCTAAGGTTAGCGTAATCGTGATAATCAAAACCTCACAAAGTCACTGTGGGTGAAGAAGGATGACAGACCAATTTGACCCAGAAACCAACTGGGAAAAAACATCATGTGTGGCTCGTCTTTGTAATTCTCAGGAAGACCTACTGGAGAAGACATGGATTTAACCTCTAAAGGGCTCATTTTTAAAATGGCCTTTTGGTTTACACTAATTTTTTAAAAGGCCTAAAATTCAAAGGTAAATGGGTAAGAGATTTGAAAGTCAGATGATTTTAACATGGCAATAAACATATGAAAAGTTGTTACTTATTAAGAAAACAAAGCTATAGTAAGACCCCCCAACTGGTATGGATAAAAGGGCTAAAAGTCACAAATTCTGGCTAGCGTGTACAACTTTTAAAACTCATTTATTGAAGAAGTAAAATGACACCCAGTTTGAAGAACAATTTAGTCTTAACCAGTCAATTGGAGAATTCAAATGATTTATCATTCAGCAAATCTACTTCTAGGTGTGTGCCTTCCAAACTATGTAGACATATTCATATGAATTTCCTAACTATAATTTTCATAATGACCTCAAACAGGATATAACGCAGATGCCCATTAATAGCTAACTAGATAAATATATTCTCAGATTGCACATCAACACACTGAGAGCCGATCCACCAATGAGAATGTGTGCATCCTGAGTTCAAAGACATGCATGAATTTATAACCAGATGCAAGAAAAAAAATACCAATGGACTCTTTTTTGTGAGGGCCAAGAAAAGAAAAAATGTGATTCATATTTCTAGAAGGCAGGATAGTGGTTATCTCTGGGGAGGAGACAGAGCTGCGGTGCAGAGGTGTTCTGGAGGACCTGGCGTGTGGGTGGGGTTTTAGGTGGAGGACTCAAACTGAAAGATGCACTGTCTTCTCAAGTAGGTCAGTAGGCTTGATGCAATCCTTTTTCTTTTTTCTTTTTTTTGGTAATACGTGAGAAGCCGATTCTAAAGGATACATCCAGCCTCGGCTAAGCACACATTTGGGTGAGAGGGTACTGTTGGGGCCCTCACGGTTTTAAATGGAGGTTTGTTCTCAATAGGGGTCTTTGGATGATGCATTACACCCAGCAGGCCATCAGCAGGCAGCCGAAAGAAATTTGCTCCGGACTGCCTCCTGGTCTTCAGAAAGGAATTTATTGTATTATTATGTAATTATCTTTATCTTCATCACCTTTACGCAATGATATACCTCTACCACCTCCTGAATGGCCAGATTCTGGACTAACTATGCCTAGAACTAACTATGCCTGGAAAACCAGTGTCTATCTGACAAGGATCCTCTAGACTCCTTACCTGTTACTGCTAACATATCTGTTCCCTGACTCCATCATGTCTCATGTTTTCCCATCACTCCTCTCTTAGCTCAGTGGCCATGTTACCTCGGTTTTGTTTTCCTTCCTCCTCATTCAACACGTCAGAGTCCCCTCTGACTAGAATTGTCAAGATCCTCCATTTCTGGCCCTGCTTGTACTTTGCAGATGGCGTTATCAGGATCAGGCCAGTGTGCCACACAATAGCTTTTCCACGCCTCTCCCTCTTTCCCCAAACCTGCATGCTTCAAGAAGGAAGCCTGTGGACATGCAGTGGAGACTCCTAGAATGCCACAAAGCATCCAAGGTCTTGTGTGTACACCTCCACCTCATTATTAGGGAGAAGCAGGTGACTAGATCGCCCAGTGTTTTCTCCTATTTCAAACCATACAGAGACCCGCTGACGCTGGCTTAACGACTTTTAGGGGGAGCTCCTGTTCTCGACTTTTCTGCTTTCCTAACTTCATCTACTCTAGAACCTTGCACAACCATGAATGTGTGCGGGGACCTCTAGTCAGGAATCCTGTGGAAATATGACAGACACGCCCCAAGGACAGCATAGAACTTACCCCTGATTTCTGCACCTGGGCATAAATAGTAAGGCCCTTTTCTTCCACTGGTGGTTGGCAGGGCTTTGTTTTACCTGGAAAGAAAGAAACACCATGGTTATCTGCCTCTGGCCCCCAGCTCAGTCCTGTCCACACCATAGTCACCTTCCCCAGCACTGCCACAGGAAGAAGGCACTAGTTCCCACCCTCTGCTCATTCGTTTATAGCACTGGATTGGCTACTTGATCTGTCTAGGCCCGTGTCCCTCCCTATCGGATGGGATTTGAAATGCCCATCTCATACGATTACTGTAGAGATTAAATGAGATGATGCCTGTGAAGCATCTACACCAGTTACACCAGCAGATAGCAAATGTCTAAAAGGTGCTGAGCATTTTTCCCTCAACACCTCTGTATCTCTCTTCCCCCTCCCTCTTCCTCTTCCTTCTCCCCCACCCCCACTGCACCCCCCAACAAAACAGGACCTCACTCTATAGCCCAAGCTGGCTTCAAACTCAAAATTCTCCTCGCCTCCGCCTCCCAAGTGGCAGGCTTGGAGGAGACGCCATGACTCTGAGTTATGCACGGGTGCTATTTCTTCGCCGTGCCACTCAGTTACTTTCATCTTTACTTTTGTGTGGATCTGCTCTGCTAATAGGGTTCTAGGTTTTCTGAGGTCACAGCTTGTTATTTATGGCGTGTCTTTTACTCTCCAGCTGGCAGCATGTTGCTTCACTCACAGCTTTCTCGTCGGCCTGTTTCTGGAGGGCTTGCTGTGTGTGTGTGGGATGGTGCCATAGGTGGGAAGCTCCTCTTGGAAGTGTCTGAAAAACAATTCAGCAGCGTCATTCTCCTGCTCACAATCTAGAAAACTAGCTCAGGATCTGGGGTCCCTGTAAACTCATGAGTTGTAAAACATTTTAATTTTTAGCTGACAGTCAAGTTTTTTTTTTTTTTTTAATTATAAAGAAACTCCTCATCATAAAAATTCAAGTTGGCTAGAAATGTACCAGACTATAACCTATAACTCCCTCATTAATCAACACTATCTCATTCTCAGAAGTAACCAATTTAAAAAGTTTCCTGCATGTCTATCTTTGGGCAATATCATACTTTCTGTGAAGACATAACTATTCCCTCTGCATAGACTAGTAACCACAAGTGGCAAGCGAGTACTTGAACTGTGGGACTAGTGAAACTGAGAAACTGCTTACTTAGTAGTACTTTAATTAGCTACTGGGTGGTGCAGTTCTAGATATGGATTATAGTTCGTAGGCTTTTCTCTCTTTTTATACAAATGGTGCCATTCGACTCACATATCCCTCTAAACTGACCTTTTCACTTAAAATGTGTTCAGAGGCTTTTCATCAAACATGCGCTTTTTCTAACACTGAACTCCTCTCCTTGCATGCACCATGCACCAGTGAGCATGTGGAAAGGCAGGGGCCTGACCCGTAGAGGGCTCACAGGGGGTTGTTGCAAGATCTAGGCCGAGCACGGAAGCTGAGCCCAGAAGAAACCAGAGTCGTTTGGGTAAACTTACTAATGTCAATTAATTTATCCTCTTCAGAAGCTGGAAGCACTTCACTGAGAGACTATCTCCAAGAGGCACACTTTGGTCTGGAGGAGAAATGCCTAGTCTGTGATGTGACTGTAATGGGAAATGGTACTGAGGGTGTGGTTCTTTGGGAGGAAATGATGGGCAGACACAGGGAAGTTCAAGGAATTCGAGCAAAAGCAGTGGGTGATTTTTCTCAGGCATAGCATGCCTGAGGGTTCTAATCTCACTGGTGTGTGTGTGTGTGTGTGTGTGTGTGTGTGTGTGTGGCAGAGAGAGACAGACACCAGACTCACAGAAACACAGATACAGAAAGAGACAGAGACAGACAGATAGGCAGAGAGAGATAGAGACAGAGATAGAGACACACAGAGAAACAGAGTCAGAGATAGCAGAGACAGAGAGAGAGGGGAAGAGAAAGAACTGGAGGGTAGGGATCATAGGTTTTCAGAAATGGTTGGGGGTAGGAGAAGGATGCAAAGTAGTTCTATGAGATATTCTTTCATTTCAAATCCTCTAGGGTTTGCAAAGAGAGACCTGCTTGCCCAGCCCCCTTTTAGGTGTGGTCAGGGATACAAATTTAGAATGGACTCAAGTCTTTAGGGGCTCTCAATTTGCAGACCAGATCAGGATGTAATTTAGAATTGGTAGGACAGTTCCAGATAATAAAAAAGACCACTGGATCCAAAGATTTAGATTCTCCTCTCTGCTCCCTCCCTCCTTCCATCTCTCTCTCCCTCCTCCCCTTCCTCCCTCACTCCCTTACTTCTCTCTTTCAGTACAGAAGCAGATTTTCAGGAGCCAGTTCGGCTTGGCTCCGAGTTAGCCAGGCCTTAGGATGTAATGGAAAAGATCGAAGCCCTGGAGCACGGCCTTAAAACTAGCAGGAGCATCTGTGACATGGACCTGAACAGCTTAAGTTATCTCAGTGGAGCTCCTTACATGCTGTAGTTGTGAAAACAGAACATAAGCCATTATTGTTTTCTTCAGCTCTCACATGAAGGGAGATGTCTTTTTTGCTTATTTGTTTATTTTTGTTTTTCAAGACAGGGTTTCTCTGTGTAGCCCAGGCTGTTATAGAACTGACTCTGTAGATCAAGCTGGCCTCAAACTGCCTGCCTCTGCCTCTGGAGTGCTGGGATTAGAGATGTGCACCACCATTGCCCGGCCTAAGAAGTTGCCTCATGTGACCTTAACTTCAAGTACTTTACACCTGCTGTAAGTACCATTTCTAAAATCTTCCAGTGTAGTCCTCGGCTGGCCTTAAGACTCAAAGCTTTATCTACTGATATCAGGAGATATATCTGTGTATAGATGTGTGTGTATACTTCTGCATCATCCAGGAAAACCACTGAGTGGTGCTTTCTGTGTATTGGTTTGCCAATTGCCACAGCAATACCACAAAGGGCATAATATCCTTGCTTTGCAGATGATAAGCACTTTGCTTGATTACACAGCTCCCTCCCTGGTGGCAAAGTCTGCATTTGAGTTTTGTCTAAGGCCAAACCCCCATGTTTTCATTTCTTTATTCTGGGACAGGGTCTCCCTATGTAGCTCAGGGCTGCTTCAGAATCCACGGGCTGGGATGATCCTCCTGCCTCAGACTTGTAAGCAGCAGTTACTATAGCTAGGCTCACGTCACACTGCCCAATGCCCACACTCTTAACTGGTGTATTCTCCTGGAGATGAGCTTGCCAGAACCAACTTAAAACTCTTCAGAGTCAGGCAGCATTTTGGAGAAGACACTACTAGACATTGCCAGCAGAATCTCTTGAGCAATGTTTCGGGGAGGAGGCAGCAACTAAATGTAGATTTTGGCACAGGTTTGTATGGCACTGGATTACAAGGCATAAACGGTGCCTGGAAAAGCTGGGTGTGTGTTTTGAGGGTGGTGGGAGTGGGCTTTGGGAGGAAAGGAAGTACTGCTCCCCCAGGGCTCAGCCGTGTGCTGAGCAGAACGCAATGAGGGGTATGTGTGAAAGGCTAGCACACCTTCGCTCGGCTAGATGGGGAACTCCATCTGCTTTCTTAGCTCCCGAACCTGTCCCTGTTTTCCTACAATGAAAGCTAAGTGGATCCACTCTCAGACCCTTAGCTCTCAATCGAAGTTTTAGCTGAATAGCACGCCCCTCCCCCACCTTCGATGGAGGAAATGAGACAGAGGCAGGCATGTGTGCTGCGATCGACAGCTTATAAGCAACATGAACGTGCTGAGGTAAGGCTTTTCTAAGAAGACTGTACGCCGATGATGTTGATCTGCTTGAGGATGACAAGAGCCATCGAGTGCTGCCCTCACTAAGGGAAGGCCAGCCAGGACATCCGTGTCCAGGATGCTACGATCCAGACGGGTGAATGGTAGGTAACCAGTGAGGCTGAGGGAGCACATTGCCCTGAGATAGTGAATCACAGGGCAGTTTAGAAGAAATACCGAGCATTGAAACTTAGAATCACAGCCTTACTGCTTTTAATTTACCCTGGGTCATGTTTCATGGATCCAAGAGTTCTCTGAATTCTCTTCTCTAGTAAATATCAGTGTGGGATGCCTCCTGTTTTGATTTCTTTAGCCTCTGGACAAGCCAAACTCCAGTGCTGAGTTTAAATTATCTGCACAATGTCTTCTGTATTAGGCACTTGTGGCTTTCCTCTACTGATCCCCTTCACCTAGAGGCTCAACAGACTAGGACTGAGGTGACCTGGACAAGAGCTCAAGGTGCATTTATTTAGTATTTTTCACAGGGGCCCCCAGCCAGAAAGCTAAGGTGATGAGACTGAGTCCATGCTTACAGTGAGAGCATAAAAGATCTGTATGTATACAAGAGTCTGTGCTTGTGGAAAATCTATTCCATGTATCACTGGGAGGCCGGTAAGAATTCCCCTCTTGTAACATATCCTACCTTGTCTTTTGAACATTATTGCAGTGGAAACCAGGATGATGATTATAATGACCCCTATTGATACGGCAACATATGGTATCCGAGAGCTTGATTCTGAAAGAAAAGTCAAAAGGACAATTTCAAAGGCACTGTGGGTTTAAAAACATCCTGCCCACTTGTAAGTGAGTACATACCATGTGTATCTTCCTGCTTCTGGAACACCTCACTCGGGATGATCTTTTCTAGTTCCTACCATTTGCCTGCAAATTTCATGATTTCCTTGTTTTTAATTGCGGAGTAGTATTCCACTGTGTAAATGTACCACAATTTCTGTATCTATTCCTCAGTTGAGGGACATCTGGGTTGTTTCCAGCTTCTTGCTATTACTAATAAAGCTGCTATGAACATGGTTGAGCAAATGTCCTCATTAGGATAAACATACTAAAATCTGCACATCTAAAGAAGCTAAGCAAGAAGGAGGACCCCAGGTAAGATGATCAATTCTCACTCAGAAAGGCAAATGGGATGGACATCAGAAGAGGAAAGAAAACAGGGAATAGAATGGGATCCTACCACAGAAGGCCTTTGAAAGACTCTATCCAATAAGGTATCAAAGCAAATGCTGAGCCTCATAGCCAAATTTTGGGCAGAGTGCAGGGAATCTTATGAAAAAAGGGGGAGAGAGAAAGACCTGGAGGGGACAGGAGTTGTACAAGGAGAGCAACAGAACAAAAAAAGCTGAGCACAGGGGTCTTTTCTGAGACTGATACTCTAACCAAGGACCATGCATGGAGATAACCTAGACCCCCTGTACCGATGTAGCCCATAGCAGCTCAGTCTCCAAGTGGGCTCCCTAGTAATGGGAACAGGGACTGTCTCTGATATGAACTCAGTGGCTGGCTCTTTGATCACCTCCCCCTGAGTGAAGAACAGCCTTACTGGGCCACAGAGGAAGACAATGCAGCCAGTCTTGATGAGAGCTGATAGGCTAGGGTCAGATGGAAGGGGAGGAGGACCTCCCCTACCAGGTGGCTTGGGGGAGGGACATGGGAAGAGATGAGGGAGGAAAGGTGGGATTGGGAGGGGATGAGGGAGGGAGCTACAGTTGGGATACAAAGCGATTAAACTATAATTTAAAAAAAAAAATATATATATATATATATATATTACAACCTAAAAAAAAAAAAAAAACCTACCCTGCCCAGAAGTGAGAAGACTGAGCCTCATGCTCTGTTTCTGTATCTGTCTCCCCAGGGAGATGTTGGTTTGCATGGTTTTAGAGTTTAGCTTTAGAACACCAAGATTTTTATGTCTGCCTTCTTACCCTCACTTTACTTACGGTCTTTGGCTTTCACACTTCTAATTTCATAAAGTTGTTTCTAAATAAGATGCTTTATTTTCCCTTTAACCATCACTTGTTTAAAATCAACTTATCTCGATCTCTTCTAAGCCAAGCTCTTGCCCTGCTTCTCCTTTTTAACATTTCTAAAATATTATGTGTCCATTTTTGGTAAAAGAGATGTGATGGTCTCATGTGCTTGTCCCCATGCCCCCAAAGTACTCCCATGAGACAACTGGGAGGAAGAAATCTGCTTTTCTTCTTAAGAAATAAAAACAATAGTGCTATTATTGCCTTTCAATGCAAATAACTATGTTGAACCCACCAGACCTGAACTAAAAGAAACGCACGTAGTTTTTCCTTTCAATTGTTGTAATATTTTAAATTAGCAAATCTAACTGAGGCTTGAAATCACAGAGCCAAATTTTGCAGCTTTCTTCAGCCACTGTGCTAAATCCTTTTGAACCAAAAACACCACTTTGAAAAATAGTGAGTAAGACCTTTGTGTCAATCAACAGGATATTTGGCTCACTAACACAGTAACACAGTTGCTAAGTACTTTTGATAGGAAGTTTTGTACAGTAATGTATTTAATCAAACAATCCTAAGAGGTGGGGTACTTTTATTATTTCCATTTTATAAGCAAGGAAACATCATGAAGAGAGCCAAGGCCTAGGCTAGCAATAGAGAGGAGACATGGCTGAACACTAAAGACAGACTACCTGGGAGTCAGCAAGGAGTGGGGTCCCACTTGAAGCATTAGGTTTCTAAGTAATGGCACTAAATTGTAGTGTTGCTGATGAAACAAATACAATACCAGGGTTTAACACTAACGTGTAGGGGCACTGTATTAAAATGATTGTGAAGGAAAAGTGGGTTTAAAAACATCCTGCCCAGAAGTATAAATATATATAAATATAGATTTCCTGGTGGTTGAATGTTTGAGGGATACATCAGAAGTTGAAAGGAAGGACTAAGTGGGTTCCAGAGGAGCAGATTAATTGCAGGCACAATTTGGATGTTTATAAAACTGATGAGAACATAGACAGAAATACCACGGAATGGATAGAAGGCTCCAGCCCAAAAGCTACTCAGCTCTTCTGGACTTGAAAGAGTTCTTTTCTTTACAGGCTCTTCACATAGGCTAGTCATAAGGAATCTCTCTACAACAACAGATTCTCTTCCTCAAGTAAACCATGTTTTCACCAAATAACAAACTCAACAGTCTTGATCAAGAAAGGAGAAAAGCTAGGTGTGGTAGCTCATGCCTCTAGTCCCACTACTCAAAAGGCTGAAATAGGAGGGCTGAAAGTTCAAGGGTTATGAAGTGAGACCCCCTGACTTAGAAATGAATAAATGAATGAATAAACAAACATGGATAAACAAAGACTGGCTTTGCATAACGCATGAAATGAGGAAGGAAGCATGAGTTACTCAACCTGCATGACATTCTGAATGGCACATGATGTCTGAGGATGAGGAGTCTAATTGGGTCAGATTTTTTGCTGTCAGTACCAGGGACACACAGAGAAAACTTCCCAGTACAAGGCAAGAAGCAGAGGCAATGGCCTAAGCTTCTTTCACAAATGTATTGGTATTGGTCCAACAAACCATGATAGCACTTACTATTTTGAGCGAGTTCCTTTCTCTTCCTCTAACATAGGCATTTCGAGAAAGTCTATAACAAAAGCTAATTTAGGAAAAAACACCTCAACCGTTTATATCATTTCCAAAGATTATATTTCATCTAAATTTCACATGAGATTTACAAAAAGACCAAAATCCAAGGTGATGCCTCTGAAACTGGAAAATAACAGATGACAGACTCTCATGGGGACTTGTCTGCCAAATCCACCTTTCTCACCTCCCCGGGCCTTCTGCTGGCAGCCATGATGCCCACCTACTCACCAAGCCAACAACTACAGGCACATGATTGAGGCTCCCAGTGTGGTAACACCAGGCCTGTGTCTTTTCAGGTTCTCAGGAAGATGAAATCAATCGCTGCTTGTATCCTGGGACAAAAATGACCAGCTTCTGCCAGACATGAGAGGCAATCCAGCCATCATCTTGAAAAATACTTTATCAACTCTAATTTTTCCTTTTATCTTTTAAGATATGTATGAATACATTGGTGAATATTTTTATGGAACCATTAGCTTAAAAAGAAACTTGAAGGAACTATATATAGTGTTTAGTTTACACAACCCACTAATTTCACGTTGAGCGAACAAGTAGGTAGTGTGTTGTAGAAGATGTCAGTGGCACAGCTGGGAAAATGAGAACTGTAGATTTTGAGGTTTTTGACAGAGTCTGGAGATGGGAGTCCCACTAGGAAAGCAGCCACTGATGCCTGGGAGAGTGAAGGCCCTTTAGGTGGCCAACCTATTTCTTCACCATCTTCTTCAGTACTATACTCCCCTTCCTGACGATGATTCAGCTGTCCACCACATCTGCTCAGGCCTGACGCTCAGGCCACTCTTTCTTCCTCAGTGTCAACTTTCCTGAACATTTCAGTCTCATTCTGCCCTCTCCTCAAGACTTCAGCATTACATGCCATTTGTCATAACCTGTGTTTTCCCACCATTATCTTTGCAATGTGAAGTGTTTTAACTGACAGTGTTAGAAGCCAGACAGATGGATTCAACTCCATGTGTATTAATTAACAACTGTGTATCCCAGAGAATCTTTCACACCCTCCAAGGCCCGTTTCATCATCAATAAAGTGAGCATAAAAATATTTAGTCCATGGGGTTGTTCTGAAGAACCACAGCAACAATGTACATAAAATGTTCAGAGGAAAGTCTAGAATCTGTCACATGATCAGTGAGTGTCACCTGCTTTCACTAGTCTCAGTTCCCCATGAACTGCTGGGAGGCCAGGGATCATCTCTGTTATTAACAGAGATTCTTTTTCAGTCCATTCAGTACTTGGCACATACATCCTTCGTTAATTCTTAATGTTTGATTGGAATAAGAAGAGGAATTTGCTCTTAAGTGCAAAACTGTTCTCCTCAATGAAGCCTAGAGGTATTGCTGTTGCATCCCGTCATTTGGTTACAGCTCAGTCTTCCCTTCTGGATAGCAGGCTCCAAGGTGCCTGTGTTCATCCAGTTGGTGCTAATCACTACTCGTGATATTTATACAGCAACTGACTATCAAGGACTTGAAACCCAGAGGATTTAGACTAATATGGACAGAACGCTGCTTATGTAGCTTGTTGGGGTCAGGCTGCCCACAGTTTCTGAAGTTTCTGGAAATGTTTTCCTTGTGGTCCTCTGAGGCCTTGTTCCTATTGCTGTGTACTGTTCTTGTGCAAGGACTGATCCCTTCATCAACTTCAATTCCAAAAAGAAAGCGAGATAGAAGAACTCTGTACTGAAAATCTGTGTGTCTCAGTCTCCTATGGAAGATTTGAGGGAGCAGGACTCTGCCGTGAACTGGGAGGAAGCTTCACACGTCACGTGATAAGCTCAGACTGCCCCTCCCGCTCTAGGCTGGTCCAGAACATGCTGTGTGACTGTCCTGGGTCAGCCTACCCAGTGCAGGTATTAGTGGCATGTGCCTGTTCCCTCTGCTGCGCTGGTCTGTCTGAGCGGTATCTTCTCATTTCTTGGAGCGTCTGGACCACATCTATATCCCTTGGGGGAGGGTGTTTTAGCATCCATTAAAGCATGTCTTAAGTACTATGGATCCTCCAGAGAGACATTTTAGCAGTAGTCTCTTTTAAAATAACTGTTTTTTTATCCAGTAAAGTGCAAAGACTTTGTCACAGAAGTCCAACTTAGATCAAAACTCTCTAAATGTATTCTCTGTGCCTATTCTTTTTCTTTTTACACCCTTTCATTCCGTTGAATATAGGACATGAAGACACTCCTTATACATTTGATGAACTTAAATTATTGAATATAAATGGATCTTAGAGAACTGTCATGTATTCTTTTGTTAAAATTATCAAAGTGCTAAATATATGAAGGCTTCAGAAGGCATGCTGGGTCACTTTCTGAATGCCCTGAGAAGTACATTGCTTTGTAATAACAACAAGAAGCCAGAAAGTTTGGCCTTCTGAGGCGCCCACAACATGGCCTGTGATTCCAAATCAGAAGATCCGACTCTCCCTCTTTTGGTCATTCATGTAGCAATGCCTCTCAGGATTGTGGTTCTCAGAAATCAGATAAAAGTTGTCCTTGACTCCACAAGCCCTTCATTCACAAAGAAACATTACTTCATCCTTCCTTCCCTCTTTTTTCTTTCTGTTTTCCTTTCTTTTATTGTTTTCTCCTTTCTTTCTTTCTTTCTTTCC